>NW_007578847.1:39498-57060 GCF_000690725.1 Stegastes partitus
GTGCTGGCAGCTGGTGGGACCACAAGCCGTCCTGTCATCAGTGATGGGAGCTGGAACTGGATCTCCCTGGTCCGGACGTCGTTCCACTGGTTCGGCAGTAACGGCGGATCTAACGAACACGAGAGTCCCTTTGGAATGTGAGCTATTCCCTTTCACCTGAGGCTCACCTGCCGTCTCGCCATGTTGTCTGGGAGAACCCCTGTTCCCACACACACACCGGACTAACAGAGGAAACACACTCTGGGTGGAAACACATTCTAGCAGGGATTAGTTCTGTGACTTACCGAACCGTCTCCTGCTCAGTCTCAAGCCCAAGCCCTGTCCAGACGGCAGCCCGAGCGGTGCCCCCTCCTCAGCTGGCCGAGGGGGGCATAGTCCGGCAGCGAGAGGGCTGGCGGTCACAGCGAGACACCAGGAGACACCAGGAGACACCAGGAGACACCAGGAGACACCAGGGAGCTCCTCAGAGAGACACAATAAGTCCCAGATGCTGCTGGAGCGACCGAGCCACAGACGAGACGGATGAAGGAGCTCAGAGCTGAACAACAAGGAAAAAGCAGAGATGCCTCCGTGTGTGTGTGTGTGTGTGTGTGTGTGTGTGCTTTCTGTGGGATCAGTGTTCATGTGAAGAGGAGGAGGAGGGAGGAGGAGGAGGAGGCTCCACGCTCTGCTCCTCGCTCAGTAATAATCTCAGGCAGCTGGTTTTTCAGGTCCGTCCGCCCCGAGGCGTGCCGCAGCCGCCGATCAGAAAAAAGAGTCCGGATCCCTCTCAGAGCCGTCTGCTCTCCAGGTGTGCTGCCTCTCACTGGACGTCTCACCTGATCGGCACAGTTTGGTCAAAGCCGACACCAACAGCCTTAAAGCACCGTCCTACAGCTCACATAGGGCTCAGACTGGATCAGGGGTCAGTGAACAAAGGATCCAAACGTTTCCTCCCATCGGGGGAGAACATGTTGGTGCACGTTGTGTTGAGCTGTTATCATGAATCCATTCATGTCTGCACCAAGCGTTTTATGTATGGAGTTAAAAATTAACTGGTGGGTGTGTTGGTAGAACGGATCCAGCATGTCGCAGACTTTCCTTCTACTGAGCGACGCTGAGCTCCGTTCAAACACCAGCATCTGTGTGGAAGCTACAGATTGAACAGGATTGATTTGGTTTGTTTTCTCTCCAGCTGTCCTACTGTCTCCTTTTCAAACACGTAGTACGAGTCTGACAGTCAGTCCCCAGATCTGTGCCAGAGACACCAGGATGGGGCCTCGTGTTACCTCCAGGGGCTGGGCGGTGCCGCCGTAACCAAGCCGGCCAGAGTCGGGCCTTTGTCACAAAGTGTAATTAAACTTCATCCGAGCAGACACACATTGTTCTGCGTCGCCCAATGGGCTGCCGGCCCTGTTCACAGCACAGCGCCGACATCCTCACATTCAGCCTGGACACCGTTACATAAGGGCAGGAGATAGGGTCGGGTTTCTGAGAGGAGTCTCTCAAAATGGCATCCAGTGAACATGATGTAAAGACCACTGAGTGTTCAACAGTCTGGTTTCACTGAGGGTGGACACACAGGTGCATCTACCTGTTGACGTGAACAGAAGTGGTGCAGCTCATCCTCTGGGGACCATGAATGTCTGTAAGTCTCTTAGAGAGTCTCTGTCTCCACCGTCTGAAGGCATCGTAGGTTCTGACCTGGCTGCATGTATGAATGTGGCTGTCAGTCTCTGTCACAGCGAGCTACCACATGAAGCCGGCTGTGGGAGGAGCCAGAGTCGCAGCCTACGCCGTCCGTGAGTGGACGTGAATAAAACACCATGAGCGGGCGCCGTCCATCCACTAAAAGAAACGAGGTGTGAACGGAGCCCTCGGCCTCGTGGCGTTTATGTGTTTGAAAGGAGAAGGAGGAGAATATGGACGCGGTCGTGGCTCAGACAGAGAGCTTCAGGACGTCATTTCATCCTGCATTTCTATTGGTTAGTTAGCAGCAGATGATCACTCCACCACCCTCGCAGGTTGTCTTAGACCATGACCACAGCCGTCCTTGAACCTGCCTCGCGGTGTGACGTAGGACCACCGATTTACAGCCAAGACCAAAGACATCGTCACCATTCTCTCATGATTGTCATCGTTCGTCTGGGATGGCTGAAAATCCCAGAGTGTATCGGCTTCAGGCCCATGACGGACCGCCGACCCGCCGCCTTCCACACAGTGTCATCTGGACCAGGCTCCAGCCAGGAGGTACCAGCTGGAGCTAACGGACAGACGGTTCTGTAGGCACGTCGTATTCATACATAAACTCTGGGATCCACTCTGCTGAAGCCTCATTGCACATATTCAGCAGCGAGCCGGTTCAGGCTGCGCTGCCACATACACTTCACTCCAAACATCATTTATCAAACCGGCCTCTCTGATTTGACAGTTTGTTTAAACAGTCCCTGAGCTCTCTCTCTGACATGTCGGTGCTCATTCAGCCCCTCCACCGGCCCAGCATCCCCCCGTAGGCTCAGAGGAGGAAGATGTTTCCTCAGAGACTGTGTTCTGCTGCTTTGATAAAACATGTCTGTGTGAGCTGACGGACTGCGATTGGCCTGAAACTCAACGTAACCTGAGTGGAGCCGCTTCACGTTCTCCTCATGGCACTCTGCACCAGCAACCATTCAGCAGTGAGCAGCACAGACGTGCCTGCTGAGTAATTCTGGAGAGCACCTTCTGAAGGAATCCGGAGCTGCTGGGTCCATTAACGCCCACGAGAGCCACCTGATCTGTTCCCCTCAGGTGCACACACATCATCACTTCCAACAGTACGGGTCATTGTAAAGAGGAATTCCCCGTAACCTCGCCTCCAGCTGCTCCTCAGACCCGTTTACCTGTAAAGCCGACAGCCGGCCACTGTTCCACCTTCAGCCCTGTACAGATTTCATCTCGTGTTTTCTGCTGCAGATCAACACTTTGCCTCCGTCGGGCAAACCCGCGCTTGCAAAACATTCTTTTGTGAAATAGGGGATTACAACGCGCCACTGTATCGGCCCTGTTGTTGTTTCTGCCCTTGTGCAATAAAGAAGAGCGATTCATCATCAGGAAATGAGCGAGAGAAACGTATTGTTTGTGGACTTATGAATAGCCATCAGTCTTCTCCTCGGCTGACAGGAGGAAGCTGGAACGGGCCTTTTGGACCGCAGGTCACGGCTGCATTGCCACACAGCCACCTCGCATTTCACGCCATAAATTTCACAGACTGCGAAAGAATCATTAACTCAGCCTCGCATTTTTCACCGTTGGAACGAGGCTCCGACCAGACAGAATATTAACCGCTGTCCTTGAGGACAATCTGAGCCGCGGCGTGCCGGCGCCGGTACCGCCACCTCGCTCTGCTGCAGCGTGGATTTAATTAGGTGTCACCGCAGTGATCAAAGATGTTCTGTCGGGTTTATTGCTTTTTGCAGAAACACACGTCAATACCGAAGCGATCTGAAACGGTTTGTCATGAAGTGTGGAGTGTAAATAAAACAGCAACATGAGGAGAAGTTTGAAGGATGATTCCAGCATCTGATTCGTGCATCTCAAGCTGATTTATAGCCTCATCGTCAGTCTGTAACATACCAGTCATTTAGCCAAACAGCAGCTCTTCTGATGCTAATGTCAGCATGCTAAAGTCTTCACAGTGACAAATGTTGTTCCTACAGTGAGGAAAATAAAGGTTTTATGTCTTTTCATACAGTACATGTAATATTCATAATGTTTACCTCATAGACCGTCTCTAAATGTTTTACTTTATACACAGTTTATGGTTCATGATGTTAGCTTCATGCTTAACACGCTAACATTGTTAAATTAGCGCCAGCCACGTGTCTGTAGTGCAGCTAGCAGCGCTCAGCGTTCTGGTGATGTTAATAAAAGAAAAAAGAAAAATAAAATAATAAAATATAATAATAATAAAAAAAATTATAATATAAAAAAAATATCTTGCCTGAAAGAAAAAAACATGATCCATCTTCTGACTATTTCCTTGTTTAAAAACAAAAAAAGACGTTAGCTGGACCTGACGTCTGTCTGCATGTATGTGTAGTACCCTGTAGTACCCTGTAGTACAGTTACTGTACTACACTATACCGTAGTACAGTGTAGTACAGTATAGTACAGTGTAGTACGCACTCTTGCATGACACTTAAAAACTACATTTTGCTTCACATTGTTAAAGTCTAAAAAGAAAAAAAAAACACCTAGAAGACTAATTTCTACAGTTCTGGACGTGTCTGTTGTGATTTTATTTACAAAAGGCTCCACATTTCTAACACGTGAACATAAACCTCTCTGGGTTTCTATTTCCAGCTTCAGCTTCAAACATTGCACAGATAACTGATTCTGGTTTTGCTTGAACTTCAGATCAGTCTGTTCAGTGATTGGCAGAGAGGAGCCCAGAGGAGGAGGAGCCAGTCAGGGGCGGGGCTTATCCTGCTGTGACATCATAACAGGCTGCTCACCTGAAGGAGAAACAAAAGGAGGCCGTGGTCTTTTCTCGTATCTTGCGGGTCTCTAATTACGTTAAATACCAGATATAAAACCTGATGTTGCATAACGTGGCCTCTTTACACATTTCTACACATTTGTCTTTCAGTAAAACTAACTGTGTTGATTTATTACCTGAAAGGCACAAACTGAAGCTGGTGAGTCATTTTCACATAAATGTCGTGCGATCTGACCAATAAATTCAACACTTATGTCCCGTTTATTTGATCTACCTGCTGCTTCACCCACATGCACATTCTGTGTTCACATCCCAACCTAAAATGAACAACACTAAACATGGCTTTTAAGAATAAGTCTTTATGTATTTTTCTATGTGAAACAAATGACTATTGTACTACACAAATAGAAGCGGATACTGTAAGAGACAGAGACCATCTCTGAGAAATAAGTACAGAACATGAAAATACACATACTGGTATCATAGAACTGTAAATTATTGCTTGTTTTGCTACTTTGTTTTCTGGATTCCTACAATACGAGACACAATATTCAGATTCCAACAGAAACAGTACAACAGTGACAAACGGTATTATTGAGCTTTTAGTAGACGTTCCCCAGAAAGAAAAGAAACATTCAAACAGAGTCCATGTTGAACACAACACAATGACAGTTGGTTTTTGATCGAGCATCTTCAGGACTTATTGTTACACGTTTTTGTCTTTTTTTCTGTTTTTTTGTTTCCATTACAACATTGCCAAGAGAAGCCATAACAAACTGCACACTGGGACTGGCCTCAGCAACAGAAAACACTTGGCTTATGTACACAAATATACATCTTCTTCTTCAACTGTGACCAAAATGCACCAGTTTTAAACACCATGACCACAGAGTACAAAAATCTTCACGAGTGTCCTTCCTCCTGCTCCTCCTCTTCATCAACATCCACCTCAGCAGTTCCACCAATCCGCTGTCTGCTCGGATCACAGCCGAACCGGAGCGCCGGCCAACACGGTGCGTCTCAAAGAACTGTTTAGCTTCCTCACAAGATAAGATGAATGTTTCTTGGTGGACAAACACGAAAACAAAGATATTGATTTTGTTCTGTAGTGTCATCCTGCCTCGTTTTAAACCGACTGCATGTCTACACTCCCACAGATCCAAAAGGCCTGAAAGGTTCACACGAGCAAAAAGGAAGTGGAGTGTTTCACTCACTGCAATATGCTGGTGAAAAGGCTAACCAGGTGTTTAGCTTGAGATAAATCAAAGAGAAAACAACAACATAAGAAGTCAAACTGAAGGAGTACAATGCGTTTCCTATTTTGTCTTGAAAACAGACTCTTAATGTGAAGGAAACAAACCAAACACGGACAGTAAAGTGCTCACATGCACACAGACCTGTAATCTGATTACTAATATTGTTACATAGCAAAAAAGTCTTTTTAGATTTCATGCTGCCTGATGACATAAAGAAGGTTTAGTCAAAGTGTTTGTTCATGTAGCTTCTGATATGGGACTGTGGGCTGCAGCCACGTGTGAATGAGGATTTGTTCAGGTTTCCACTAAAGGATGTACTGCAGGAAAAAACGTACGTACGTAAATATAAAATGAGACACAACGCAATACGAGGTACTGCAGCTGTGCTGGGAAAACTTCTTTCTGCTCAGTCTAACAACAAACATCCGTGTCTTCGAGTAAGAAAAAATCATTGTATGAAGGTGAGTGAATGCTTTGGTTGGTTCATCGGTTGGTATCTCATGAGGCTACCTCATTTTCCCTTTTCTCAGCAAAATGCTTTCAATATCTAAAAGAACTATTTTCCACAAATTTATCGCTCAGCTATGTACAGCGAAGAAGCAGTGCAGTATTCTGGTGAGCAGCAGGAGACGACGTCCCCGCTCGGAGATATCAAGAGATTCTCAGTGCAAAACAAGCAGTAGAAGGTTTCAGAGGAAACCTGACACATAGAAAGTGGGTTTGTTCAAACAACATAAAGGAGACGTTAAAGATGTGATTTACAGAAATAAACAGCCCACTGCCCTCCAGGAGATGACGGACGAACGCCCTCCCATCCACTAAACCTCAACAGAAAGCCACAAACTTGTCATCACGTTGAAAACTGTCAATCTTTCAAAAAAACCACCCGGCTTAGTTTTTTTTTCTTCTCTCCCCCCAAAGACGTCATTTTAAACTCTGCGTGGGAATATGCACTTACGTCAAAGCGTCACACCATTTCCCTGTCATCACAAACGACAATAAAAAAAACAAAAAAACACCTCAGCTCCTCATCTACAGAAGTAACTAAGCATGCAAAAAGTGTAGGGGTATCAAATACATAGTAAGAATACACATCTAGTAGTTTAGCAAAAAACAAACACCTCTCCAAATAAAAAAAGACGAAAAAAAGGAAGAAAACAAAACAGGAAGTCAAACAACCACCACAACGTTGTTAGTCACATATGGCGCTTTGTGCTGTGTGTGATGTTAAATACGTTCCTTTTTCTTGATATATCTTGTTAGTATTTGTGTTTCTGTACGTATTTTTTGTAATACAGTATATACATGCAGACAAGAGCGGGAACATCACACACTCAATCTTGATGCAAGCTGAAGCGGCAAACCAGCAGATATGAAAATGGTTGAAAGAGAAGAACAAAAAACAGACATAAACTGTATATATAACCTGAAAACACAACTTATTGTAAAAAAAACAAAGAAAAAAAACAAAGAAAAAATGTCTTTTGTCCTCAACCAAAGATGCACACGTGACTGGTACGAAGGGAGAGGTACGGCTAACAAGCTAACGGACTACCAAGCTACTGAGCAGGACTAGCAATGAGAGCTGAGTGTGTGTGATACGTGACAGGTGCCTGCGTTGGGACAGGTATGTTCCACCCCTCTTGCTGAAAACGAGGGGGGTTGGTGGGGTTGGAGGCCAAGCGTGCCCGCCGCTCCCCACGCTGTCCGCAGAATGTGATGAGTGTGTGTGTGATTCTCATCCATCCCCTTCAAGCCACCTCATTCCATCGCCACGCTCCCCACAAACACCGTCTTCGAGCAATGTTTGTTGGTTTGTTTTTGCTTGTAGTTGAACTGAAATGAGGGGCATCGACGCTCTCTGTGAGTGCAGAGACGAGAGAGAGAGGGCAGGTGTGTTGCGGGTTTTTTAAGGGGCGGTCGGTGGGCCGCGCCGGTGTCGGGGTGGGGAGGCCTCTCTAGTTGAAGACTTTGGGGGGTCCGTCGGGACGTCTGGTCTGGACGATCTGCTGCTTTGGCCGCGCCGCCTCGTCCTCCTCCGTCTCGCTCTCGCACACGTGCACGACCACGCTGGGGGTGGACTCTGTCCCCGCGTGCAGCTCATACTTTTCACCTGCGGAAAGACGAGAACAGGTGTTACAAAGGAGGTACTTCCATCCATCCATCATCTCTACACCTTCATCCTCACTAGGGGGCGGAGTCTATCCCAGCTGACTGAGGGTGAAGGCAGGTTCACCTGGACAGGTAACCAGTCTATCACAGGGCTACACTTAGAGACAGACAACCAAGCACACTCACATTCACACCTACTGACAATTTACAATCACCAATTAACCTCAGCATGTTTGTGGACTGTGGGAGGAAGCCGGAGAACCCGGAGAGAACCCACGCTGCACGGGGAGAACATGGAGACTCCACGCAGGAAGAGTCCCGGGTGTCCTCACCGGGACGCCAACCGGCGACCTTCTAGCTGTGAGGCCACGGTGCTAACCACTGATCCACCTGCAGCCCTGCATTATTATTGTTATTATTATTAATCTTATTGTTGTTGTTGTTTTTGTTGTTGTTGTTGTTGTTATACACACACTGATCCATGAATTTGAATATTTAGAATAACTACTTGATCTGAGTATGAATGATGGAGTCGGATCACATCTCCCACTGGCTGGAGACGACACTTCTAAACAGTTTATTCTTTGTTTATTGCTGCTGTTGTTTCTATACTGAGGATCCATATGAGCACGCTGAGGATGCAGTGAAGCACAAAACGATCGACGGCTGAGCAACGCGTCGGTTCTGGACACGGACTGCAGAGAAAACAAGAAGACTTCTCCTCGGAACAGTCCTGCCATTTTCCCAGATGCCCAACTCAGCGGACTCGGATTGAAAAACACACACTTGCGAGATTGTATCACAGTTGCCATGGAGATGAGATCAGACAGCTGGCAGACGGGAGGAAATTGGCCCGGTAGCTTTTCACCGCGGTGCCAAACACAGAGACGGACAGTGAATGGAGTCCTGCTGTTACCGCGGGGAGTTGACAGAGGGAGTCAGCGCGCTGTGCTGCAGCATCACGCTAATCTGATCTCAGATGGCAGGATGTGAGGCGGAGAACAAAGCCGCTTCCTGATGCCTCGTGTTTCTATGGCAACAGCAGAACATGTCAGAAGTGGTCCTGTGAGCCGGACCGAGGGCGTCGGGGTGCGGATGTTTGGGAGGATTTAGGAAGTTTAATCATGTTTGTTTTTTTTAGCTAAAGCCAAGAAAAGATAAATGTGTTTAACAGAACACGAGGAGGACCAGCACGATCAGAACCACACACGCCACCATCAGGAGACGCCGTGGACGAGGCGCTGCCTTCCTCTAGATGTTGTGACATTTTCTAAAGGTTGCTGCAACCTGATATCTTGTCCAGCAGGCAGACGGAGGCCGAGGCGGTTACTGAGCAGAGCTGCTGCTGAGAAACACATTAGAATAACTGAGCTGCCTTCACACGTAACACACGGATTAAATCAGCAAACAGGACGCGATCCGCAGCAACATGTAGTGAAACGGATCCACACAGTGAACACGTCTGTGCTGCACCGTTTGTTTAGGATTCTTATTTCTGAATCCCAGATCGGTTATAACAGTGAGTTAGAGCTTAAATGTCAAATATGGAGCCTTGGTTTTGAACTGAGGAAGACATCGGCAGGCTTCATTAGCTGTAGCTAGCTGCTTAGCCAAGCTGAGCTTAGTTCTGCTTTAAAAATTAACATTACAAGGACCTTAATGATGCAGCTAACGGCTACACAGGCCATAGCTTCAGCCTGAGGCTCCACAGATGAGGAGACAAAATGAGAACCTCTGGGCTTTCAGGACATAAAACACACATATGATCAGTCTGAAATACAACAAGCCTCTTTGCCCCCGTCACCAGTCAGACTGGATTCACAAAACGACGACAGCTGGGTGTTGTTCATGTTGCTCATCAGAGAGTAAAGAACACCAGAGCAGGATGAGCTGGAACACATCTGATTCTGTAACCTGTGAAAATGGTCCAAGTCCAAGTGCAGGGACCTCCAGGATGGAAAGGGTTAAAAATGATGCTACCAGATGGACACTGAAGCCTCCACACGAGCTGACGATCAACGTGGAAGACATGAAGATGAAGGCGTTGCTCTGAGATGCTCTGCAGAGGGAGTCAGTCCCAGGAACACGCGGTTTAGAAGCTTGTTCTACATACGTGTTGTTTCCAGACTGGATGAAGACTAACTCGGCTGAACTGGGTTCAGGGAAGACAGATCAACGTACACTCTACAAACCACAGACCGTCCACGGGAACAGACACCAGCTCAGCTTCGTAGCTCTGTGTCTGTGGCTCCATCCACACCGACCCGGGACGGGCCGGCTGCGTCCAGCTATGTCTGCTGTAACTGGACCGTGACTGATTGGTGGAGGGGGTCGGCGTAGATTTGGCAAACCCACAACACGCACACACACACACACACACACACACACACACACACACACACACACACACACGGGCGCCTGGACAAGCATCGACACTGATGCGTGTTTCCTCAGAGACGTCAGAGCGGCCAGCAGGGATTAAACACCTGCGACACTGATGGATGGTGGCCGCGCTGTGAATCTGATTCATGAGCTTCAAGCTGCGTGTTCGGTGCTGCCCGACCGAGTCCGAGTGCAGAATAACACCGCAGAGAGAAGCTGCTGGTTTCACATAGACGGATAAATGCCACGGCAGTCTTACAAACGCATATATGAGCAGGTGAACGAGACATGATGGAAAACATTTACATTCAGAAAGTGTTTTCTATCCTGATGGCTTCCTAGAAACAAGCCATGAGATGACTGAGACTGACGAGGTGCATGGACTGACTTCCTGTTGGTATCTGGGTTACTGTCCAGACACCTCTGCTACACACTGAGCGTCCTGTTTGGCTCCTGGAGCCTGAATACTGACCCGGTCCCAGCTTGGCTACGGCACACAGCAGGTCGTAGTTGATGACGGGCGTAGCGTCTTCGCTCTGGCTCCAGCCCACGGGTGGCGAGGCAGGCGGCGAGATCAGGAACTGTTTGACGGGCTGAGGAGGCGCCAGGTAGGACTTGTCGATGTCCTCGTCGCCGTTCTGGATCTGTCAGAGAGCAGATTACAAGTGATCAGGACCCAAGGACTCCACAGAGGAAGTAAGTGTGTAATCCTGATGTGCACAACGGGCTGATGGAGGTGTTGGTCCGGCACATATCTGACCTTTTGTTTACTGGGCTGTGTGGTGCAACACATCATGACCAGTACGTACTGGGAGGGAACCAGTGGTTAGCATTACATCATTATGGGGGCTCAACCCGGGGAAGCGATCAACGCGTCCATACCTGCATGTGTCATGATGCTGCGTCAGAGCAAACAAAAGCACCACAGGTCTGGCTTCAGCCTTCCACTGCCGGCTCGTTCCCATGAAGGGATTGTGGCGTTCTGATAGCTGCCAATTGCTGTAATTACAACACCTACATGTGGCATCTGTCTGATCTGTAAAATCCTTAATCCTCTTACATCAAAGCACTATGAGGTGCAGCGGGGGTCACGACTGATGTTGTGTTTGTGATAAAGGGAGGCATTAACCAGACTGAAGCGGGTGCATATGACTCCAGCAAGCACCACTTTAAAGGCATTTAAGTCAAACTGGGGTTTCTGGACTCGCTGCACTGAAATACAGCAAATTAGATGCTGCTGAGATGATGTTTAGAGCAACCCAGTGACACGTCCAGATCGGTCTTTGGCACCTTAATGAATGAAGACAAGAGCCTTTGTCCTACAGGTTGTGAAACTCATGCCTGTACATTCTTATTTTTATAGATGTGAGTGCATGTGTGGGATATAATCAACGGTTTGCGTCTCTTAGTTTGTGTTATCAGAAACTTCCTTCCTTCTCTTCCCCACAGGCACAACACAAACGCACACATGAGCACAACCACGACGGAGGAAAGTCGTGTTCTTGTGTTCAGTCGTGTGACGGATGGGTTCTGACAGGAGGGTCCGCGGGTCGAGGAGGCAGTCAGGTGTGGCTCAGAGAAGTGAGCATCACAGAAAAAAGAAGAGAAAAACTGAAAGGAGGTGGGAGGAGAACCAGTGCCAGCCTCCTCCTCTGGGCTTCTTCCCCTGTTCAGTGTTTCTGTGTGAGCGCTGCTCTCTATGGAAACCAGCAGCGCTCCATCTCCCAGGACCCCGCTGCCCTTTCCCAGACCCTCCGACGGACACTCACTTGAGCAAAGTAGAGCTTGAGCTTCTTGCCGTTGAACTCGGACTCGTGCAGCTCGATGCGAGCGCGAGCTGCTGCCTCTGGGGTGCTGAAGTTGATCCGGACTCTCCGGAAGCTTTTGAACATCTGGAAAGTTGTCTGTTCGTCGTAGATCCTAAACAACGCCTCAAACCTCTCCTGTAGAAGACAAAGAACAGACGAAACGTGATGAGAGACTCATATCTTGTGCTGATGTTCTGCAGATGTGGTGAAAAGAGACAAACATTTAGAAACCGAACGACAATAAAGACGTCATGTTTGCTCGATGAACAGCTTAAAGGTTTTATGTTGTTCATCACCTACACCTGTCCACCAAACATGTTCCTACAGCAGATACACGGGGATGATGTGTCACCTGCCCTCACTTCAACTGATCTCAGACAAATAAAAGTTATATTTCCTTTAGAATCGATTCTAAACTCTTCCCGACATACAAACACACACACAGCATGAAGCCCACTGACAGGTTCACTCAGCATCTGCTGCACACACTCTGCTGTTTATCGCTCACTCTTAGTTTTATTGCTCGAGTTTATTTCTTTTATTTCCTAGCAGAGATAAATTCCCTGTTTGTGCACAAACTTGGCCCATAAAGTTGGTTCTGATTCTGTTTGCTCCAACGTAATGTTCTGCTGGGAAAGCTCGGATGTTTGCATTTACGTGGATTTTACTTGGAAATGGACCACCACCTAAAACCAGCTGCAGACCGAGCTCAGCCACGCCGGCAGCAGGACAGGACGCCCGCGACCCTGCAGAGAGGAACGGCTCAGGAGGTCCGGACCAGGCATCCACGGGATCAGCAGACCCGATCCACAGAGACCCCCCTGCAGGCCACACGGCCCAAAAGATGCACTGCCATCATCCAAACCCCAGGACAGAGATCCTGTCCGTCCCTGATGGGCTACAGCTGCTTCGGCATCATGATGACGTCGACACAAACACCAGCGGTGGTTCTAATGCTGTGGCTCCCTGCTGTGCTCAGACTGAACCATCCATCCACTGTTCTAAAAGATGAGCAGTTTGGGGATTCAGCTGGTTGACACCTGTGTGTGCAGCAGACGTGACTCTACCTGCTCTGCACCTCTTTCATTTTGTTATCAGGTTAATGGAGAAATTAGATTTCCGGCTTCCTGCCATTTTGCTGCGATCTCGCCTGGTTCTGTTTGTCTCAGTCGGTTCCCCTCCCTGTGTTCTTCTTTATGTAATTATCTCCTCTCTCTGCTTCCATCTGATGTACGGCGCTTTGTCTTTAACGTCGCCCATACATTCCCACATGCCTCCTTTTTTTTAACTCAGGCGTCTCTGTGGGCACCAAATTGGCCTCCTCAGCTGTGAACTCAATCAAGCAGCTCAGCAGGAGGGCGAAAGGAAAAAGGCCGCCGGGAGAAGAGCTGCTTTCTGAGTAATCAGACTGTTCTTTGTCTCCTAGCTGACCGTCCACCAGCAAAACTCCACCATGAAACCGGCCTCCTGTCCAAGAACCACCTGACGGACCGCTGCTTCCTGCTCACGTGTCCTCAGAGCCACATGTCTGCAATCAGCGGCATCGGCGTCGGCTGCTAAGTGCTGCTCTCAGATTAGCCGCTAGTTCTGTTCTGGTGAGACAGTTTTTATCAGAACAGGTTTTTCTTTTCTGTTGGCGGCTGTGGGAGACAGAAAACCCAAACGCTCCCACAGCGCGTCCCGTGTTGAGCTGACGCAGCACCAGGATGGAAAGGGTGCCGGTGACCTGCAGGACCTGCAGGACCGGCGGCAGCGTGTCGGCCGTGAGATCTGCCGCCGTGCATCAGTGACAGTCTGGTGACACCAGGTATCTGCAGACTCAGCACATAGCGATGGGGGCCCGGTTCTGTCTGTGTGGATCTTTAAAATAAGACTCCTGCACATAAACTCCTCATCTGATCCGGTATCAGTACCGGACATCACAGACCTACAAGCAGGACGTTAGTCTGGTCCTGATCATGTGCACCGGTGGGAGCTGTGCTTTAATTCTGCTGTTCATCCAAAGTAAGACATGCACTGCTATGAAACTGAAACTAAAGGTCATATTCATTCATTTAAAAGCTCTTATTTTTATTTACTGAATCAACTGAAACCTGAAATTTATCAAGAGTGAAAAAAAAAATTACAATCTGTTCAAGTCGTCGCTCAGTCGCTGGTTTTTCAAAATAAGACGTTTGTTCACGACAATGAAGACAAAAAAGATGATTTTTATTTTTACTGCTATCAAGCGGATATGATCCATTAGATTTGGTAAAATAAACATTTTATAAAGGTCAGTTATGGTACAACTGTACGCAGCACTAAAGCAAACACTGATCAAAGCTTCAGTGAACAGGAGGGAGTGAACAGAACCGATCCGGGCTGTACGCTGCCTCTCGGTGGACGAGCAGCGCCGCCCGGTCTGACACATGCCGAGCTGTAAATGACTCTGCAAGCTGTGAACCACCTCTATGCTGCAGTTTGTTCTTCACTGTGGCCAAACAATTTGGATTTTAAAAATAAGCAGATTAACACGTTTACTCAGAATCCTGCCTCTTTCTGTTCTGGTTTTATCTCGTCCCCGTGTGCGAGCATCTGCTGTCCGGGCCGGCTGAGCGAACTCCAGCACCGGCTCACCTCCAGGCGCCGTCACACCATTTTTAGTCGGGTTTCTAGCTCACCATACAAGGTGCATTCTCAGGAAGCACGGAAACGAGGTCAAGTCCAGGAATGTGTGAATATCTCGACTCCTTTTATGCATGATGAGGAGAAATACCGACCACCTCAGCAATTAGGACGCAAGAATCCCAGAAAGCTGGAGCGAGTGACTCGTCACGGCGCCGGGTCGGCAGCGTGAGCCCGTTTAACACGAACAGTTTAACAAGAGCAGAATAAGCAGCTGCTTCCTCTGCTCTTACACATGGTACCAGACAGACAGCCTCTGGATTTATATAAGATCTGCCCCGTTCATGCCAGAACAACCAGGACACGCCTCTAACCAACCTGATCCTGCTTCACCTTTTACATTGTTTTCCACCACCTGGGATTCCATTTAAAGTCTTTTTTCTCCCCTGATAGTGAATGTTTAACATTCACTAAGTACCTGCTACGTTTATCTGCCTTCTGACCGTCCTGAGCAGGTCGACATTAAAGCCACTGACAGAGGAGATGTAGACACACCGCGATGCTCTGCTGGGACGTCTGGGCTCCTGGCGGGTCGTATAGCAGCACCACCCACCGAGGGAGGCCTTCCCCAGCAGGATGACGCACCCCGACACCCCAAAACTACGGTTCAGAAATGGCTCCACGTCCGAGGCACTGACCAGGACCCCAAACCCCCAGGATCCTAATCTGATAAAGCCCGATCCACCCTACACCCCACAGGACCCACATCCTGGTTCCTGACCCGTCAGGACGCCTCCAGAGGTCCCATGTACCTGCCCAGAAGATTCAAAGCTTTTTGGAATCACAGAACGGGGAACCTACACGACATGAGGCGGTTTAGATGGTCGGGCTGATCAGTGTGTTGGTGTGGATACGAGACGGTACCAGTTTATCTGCACCCTCCATGTTCTGGTGAACAACACCACAGTTCTATGGTTCTTATCTAAATTCTTCTGCTTTGCACTTTTACAGTTATTTTTTAGCTATTTGTATATTTTGATCTTGTTCCTCACTCTGTACGTATCGCTGCACCGACCCACCAGAACTCATTCCTCCTGTTGTGTGAACTATACCTGGTGATAAATCTGGTTCTGATTAAAGCTGCAAAGTCTACAATGAAAAGCGTCGCCTAAAGAAGCCATAAAGATCCACAGACACACATCGTTCCCATTTTGCTAATTAGAATGTGCCAACATAAGAGTATTTACTGATTTTGTGTCGATAAATGGCACGTTTGAGGAAGCAGTGAGACCTCCGTGCACCAGCTTGGCTCACAGTTCACAGCATTTCACGCTAACCTATCATTTGTTCAGAAACCTCCCTGATTCGGGTACAAACATGATTAGCCTGAGAACAACAACAAAGCACTTGCTTGGCCTCTCTGCAGAACCCACTTAAGCCCTTATTCAAACTGTGAATTTTCCATGAGCCCTGGCCAGCCGCTATGACTCACATGTCATCAGACCGATAAGGTGGTCACTGGCGGACACACAAACACACACACGGCGGCTGCTTCCTTCACCTAAATTGATATTTTGGCGTGAGCAGAGATGTGGGGAAAGCTCCCAGATCGCCTTCCATAATAGCGTGCGCCGTTTGTTTTTAACCCCGTACGCCGAGGCTGATACACCCACGGCCGACTGGCGCGTAACAAGTGAGCGTGCTCATCACTAATTTACGAAGCCTCTATGAGTGAACATCCTGCGGGGAAGGAGAGGAGGAAGACGAGGGGAAACGAGGAAGAGGAGAGGGGTGTTGAGTTACACATGGCTGAAAAGTGGCCTGCTCATCTGCCACAGCTATGTTCCCCACAGTGACCTACTCCCTTTGTTCCCTTTGTGTGTGTGTGTGTGTGTGTGTGTGTGTGTGTGTGTGTGTGTCAGAGCATGTGTGTGATGCAGACAATGTGTTCAGGATTCTTTACTGTTTCCATAAGTAGCAGCTGTAGGTACTCGTGAACATAGACGATGCATTCAGGTGCTGGTGGAGGACGAGCGTACGAGCTGTGAGCAGAGACAGACTGCTTCTAAATGCACAACATCCAACTACTACTGTACCTGCTGTGCAGGAAAACAGGTGAGAGAGCAGAAGAGAACAGCATGTTCTGGTTTCTCTTCTGAACAAGACGGACAACAACATCCACTGAAGACGCCAGATAACAGAACACGGTTCATCTCCCACACAGCCACTAATTCACAGAAAACAAACCGGAGCACAAATCAGGACGAAAACATTAAAAAATATATATACCAGCACACACCTCAGGATAACTTCTCACATGTCAGCCAACAGGAGAGGTGTGCTGTGTTTAGGGTGGAGAAGTCTGAAAGCAGGAGGTGTGAAGTCGCAGCTCTCAAATAGCCGACAACTTGAGTTAATTGAAACAGCGAGGCAGCTCATCCCTGCTGACCGCATGTTTCTCCATGTCGCCTTTACGTAACAGCCGGGGTGCACCTCTTCCCTTCCTGTCCTAGATTGTCCACTTCACCTCTGCCCTGCTGTTGCACAACTGAGGAAGCCTGAGGCAGCGCGTGAGCTGCACTTTGCAATGTGAGATCTTTCCCTCAGATTTCACATTGACACAGCTGCCGTGCATGAACACACAGGAGTTCTCTGCAGCTCCATTTGGGACTGTTTTTGGAAAAGGGTGCCATGAAATGTTTTTTTTTTTTTTTTCCACGTTTGCAACTTCTGCAGATTTTCACCAAAGAGAACCAAGATGTTTTTGGGGGGTTTATGCTGTCATGTTTCCTACACAGGCTGCAGGTGTCTCAGTGGTTAGCACCGTTAGCCTCACAGCTAGAAGGTCGCCGGTTGGCGTCCCGGTGAGGACACCCGGGATCTTCCTGCGTGGAGTCTCCATGTTCTCCCCGTGCAGCGTGGGTTCTCTCCGGGTTCTCCGGCT
>NW_007578847.1:57090-72368 GCF_000690725.1 Stegastes partitus
GTGTGCTTGGTTGTCTGTCTCTAAGTGTAGCCCTGTGATAGACTGGTTACCTGTCCAGGTGAACCTGCCTTCACCCTGAGTCAGCTGGGATAGACTCCGCCCCCCATGACCCTGGTGAGGATTAAGGTGTAGAGATGATGGATGGATGCTTCCTACAGTACAGTAAGAGGACAACCACAGTTTATATTAAATAAAGTCATCTTTTGCTTCTGGTCGTAGAAAACAAAAGGTGAACTGGAAGAAAATGCAAACGAGCTGCTAATGAACCACAGTCCTGCACTGTGTTATCAGTATAACGACAGTCTGCAGACATCGTACATGAAGAGAAGTGAAATAAATCACAGGTGAAGTTCAACAAAGCCTGCATGTACTGAGGGAAAAGGAAGGATACGTACAGTCCCCCCCAAAACCAGGATAATAAACGGCCACCATGGAGCGACATAACGCTTCCTAGTAAACTGCAGCCACTCTGGTGGCGGCTGCAAGGCCATCCTTCAGCAGATTGCCTCTTGGGCAATGAGGCAGTTATGTTCCTGACGGTAATGGAAAGGCTGTCATCACAGCGGCAACAGGACATGACTGTGGGCATGACTCACATCAAGCAGCACAGAGCGGCAGCGAGCACCGAGCCAGCAAGTGGTCCTGACACACAATCATCCCAACAAAATATCTGCAGCACAACAATAAATAGCAGTGAGTGACGGAGCAGCGCTGAAGGGAAACGGGAGACGGGAGGAGCGATAAAGCCGAGGAACTAACAGCTATGTGCAGCGTATCTGCTTCACACCTCTTCCAGGTAATGAATCAAAGTGCAGGTGCAGCCCTACGACAGGTGACTGTCACTTCACTGTTTTCCCACCTTATGCAAAGGCGAGATTAAGTTTCGTTAATGTGCGAGGATCAGTGACAGTCAGCAAACCTGCAGGTTCATCCTGTCCTGTTAGCACGCTAAACACAGCCACTCCAGCAGCGCCGCACAAACACTGTTCTCAGCAAATTGTGTTCAGACCGTGATGCTCCACCAAAGCTCCTACATGCTGTCGACTTCCATTGTTGTGTTTGTCAGCTCATTGTGCGCTTTAGGGAGTTAAATAAGGCCCGCATATTCAGCTGTTTGTTCGCTGTCACAGTCTGACAGCCAGCCAGTCACACGTCCCGTCACTCCTTTGATCAGCCGAGTGCCCGAAAACGAAGCAGAAAACAATCAGTCATTCAGTCTTAATGTGAAACTAAAAGGCTCCAGTGTTGGAAATGGGACGTAGAGCGACGTGAGCAGGAAGCAGCACGAAGACATCTGATGGAAAACAGGAACGCTTCTAATTCACTACAGCTTCATGTTATCAGGAATAAACAGAAAACGCTGACATTCAGCAGAACAACACGTTTATACCCACCGACTGGATCACAATGCTCTGATCCTGTTTCACATTTAAGCCGCTGCAGTGTTTCAATCACGCCGGCGCTGCGACGCTTCAATCCGTGACTGTAATCCACGAGCTTGTCCAGTTCTGTGCTGAATTACACCATTTGGCGTTTTGGATCAGAATGAAAAGATTAAGCGGGCCTAATTGGGACGTAAAGAAGGGTTATTCTGTGTTTTTTCATTTTTTTCCTCTTTTGGCGAAGACCTCGGCTTTCTGTGCGACACGTGCGCGGCTTCAGCGCCGTCTAATCCGGACCCTCGTGCTTGAACGGGATTTGGGTGAAAACCAACAAATTAGGCCACGGACCCTCGGGTGAGTCAGGGACGGCACTAAAAATAGATCACGTTGGAATAATTAAGAAAATTCATTTCTTAATCGTGTGGACCGTCATTTTTAATTACCGTCCTCCCTGAAGGGCCAAACTGGAACCGGTGTAATGAGGTCGACCAAGGAAGGCAGATTGTGGAGATAACGATCCGAGCCGGATGAAACGTCTCGGTTCTGCATGCAGGCTCGTTCCAGCACACTTTTCCTTATCACATTTCATATTTTTTCCATAAAACAGAGCCAACTTTCCACTGCAGCTACGTCTCCTATGAACAACACGGCACCTGCCAGACGCTCCTACAAACGCTGTAAAACAACAGCTCCGATCAGAGGATGGTTCCGGAGCGTCTCAGGTTTCAGACCCGTTCTGCAGCACTGGACCACACACACCTCCAGCAACCTGTTGGTGAGCATCTCAAACCTACTCTGCAGATGAAGTCAGCAACTCCAGTTGTCCTGTTGCTGTCCAGGTCACATCACAATGCCTTCAGTCTAATTATTTTTGTGGCATCTGATGGTTTTCTGATTTGCAGTCACTACCAGCAGCTCGTTCTCACTGCCATGGCCGACTGTACACATGGTGAGCTGGACAGTGTGGACATGATGCTGTTTCTGAAGCCCGTCCAGCACCAAGACGCCAACTCTTGGGCGGGACTTTAACACAAAAACTTGTGCTTGATACGACAAAGTGCTTCATAATATTCTGTAATAACATCAGTGTCGACTCAGTGACGTGAGCTCTGGATCCAGATCAGGGGTCCGATCTCTAGCACTATGAAAGCCTGTCAGACAACGCTAGCTTGCTGACTACTTGGGCTGAGGTGATGTGTTATCACAGAAACACTCGGTATCACTGGATCAACACTGTGCCGTGTGCGTCGGAAACCCAGCTGGGCTCATTGGGAAACACAGATTTTGTCAAAGCAGCCATTAATATTAACGTAGCAGCAAATCCTGCGTTTACAAACCAACAGAAGCGTCCCGTGATGAACACGTCTGCACGGTGATCGCTGCCTGAGCGGCGGGGAGGCGTGTGAACGGGCCAAGTGTGATTACAGTGGGATCAATACCTGGAGCAAGGAGCCCTATTGACAGGCCCGACGGCGCGGCGCTACGCTGCCACTCCCTCTGGGACAATGTGTCCGCGGCAGGGAGCTCCAAATCAGTTTACGGCATGTGGGGACACATTAATCCTATTAGCATCAATCTGGTCATTATGGTTTTTATTGAGGCAGGAGCTTTTGCTCTTCAGCAGCACTTAGGCCTTTGGCTGAACACACACACATTTTTCTTACATCACACACTCTAAATATGCAAGTACGCAGATCCATAAACTTCAGAGGCGACGGTAATCCAAAGAGCTGCACAGCATTACATAAGGTCGCTAAAGAGACGCTGCACTAACAGCTCTTAACTCATCCCGCAGCATCCTGACAGACGAGATGCTGTCCTCTGCTCACGGCCGGCCCGGTTCTTCTTACTGCTCTCCTGCCTTCGTCCCTCTTCCTCTGCCTCTCTGCTGGTAATCAGTGCATCCCCTTGTGGCGATGCAGCATCTTAAGTGATGATTAAGCATCACAGGAACAAAGATGAGAGCGCGCTGCACAGCTGGTATGAACCAGGTTTCTGCCCTGGACCAGGTGCACATCTGAGGTCCTTTTCTTGACTTGAGCTTTTGGTTCGGTACCATTTTGAATGCAGGACCTTCACACAGAGCGTCTCCTGTGTTACTGCTGCTCAGCACTTCTTCACTTCGTTAAAACACATTTCTTCATTGCTCTATAGAGGACATGAACTGTGAACAGCTGCTCTCCAGGAGCCGGCGATGCTTTCATCAAACCAGCAGTCGAACCTCAGAGTTATTCAACTTAAACAGACATGAGCGTATAAAAGCTGAGAACTGCGATGCTTCTAGAAGCTTAAACTCAGCAGCGTTTGTCATTTCTGCTTGACTAATGACTTAAATAAATAATTAACTGACTATGAAAGACGATTAATTCTCTGACACCATAAACACCGGCTGCCACGCCGTCAGTAACGTATGAAGTCTGCTGATTGGTCCACGTACCGGTCTGAAGCCTTACTGGACTTGTCCAAGGTAATTGGTTTGACATTGCTATTTTAGGCACGACAACTGTCTTGTCTTCTCATGGCCATTTGTGTCGGACTGGAAACCCAATTGGAAATTCTGACAAGAAAATTATGTTCTATAAGTGACTTCAGGAACAAAGGCCAGTAAAGTGCCGGGCCTCCTGGTTCCGCTGCCTTTTTTCTTTGCTTCTAATCTTATCGACTCATAGTCGTGTCATCTTGGCCACGTGGTAACCGGACACCCCACCCAGGAGACCGTCTTTTGTTCTACGTCACCCTAACGGACGCGGCGCTAACCTTTAGCTGACACCCGAGCTCCAGCTCTTCTCTAGGGTTTCAGGCAAATGCAAACTGCCCGGCTCTCCAACTGCCGAGTGCCCAGACCGGGGGGAGCAGGCACACCTGAGCCACTGCTCAGACCCAGGATCGCTCGAGCCTGCCAAGGCGCAGATCTGGTTTCCTACCAGCACCGAACACGATACCGTCACCGTCTACGTCCATCCCGTCTGTCCTGCCGCTGCACCTCTGCCTCTTGCCTTCACCCAACAGCCGGTCACAGCAGTGTTGGCTTTTATATGTACGTCTGAGATCACCTCAGCATTCAGGTCAAACATGTGTGTGGCCTGAGATGTAAAGATATTTAAATAATGCAGAGCAGACTGATGGGCAACTGAGATCATGTGATGCTTAGAGTTGGTTTAAATGTGAAGAAGAAATATGAGCAGGATCTGGTTTTAAAAAATCATCTTTTCAACAAACATTCCCAGTTTAAACTTGTTCTATCTTCTCAGCTGTGATCAAAACCTGAATATGTACACCTCCAGTGCTACCCAGAGACAGAGTGCTATTTAGACAAACCTACTGAAACATCCCAGGCTTGATAAGTGAAAGCAAATCACATGCAGTAATTAGCTGCCACGTTGTTCTGTGCCTCGCTTTGCTGCTTAGAAGCTCAAAATAACCTTCATAAATCAAGAGGAATGACAACACGTTACATAAGGCTGCACAAAGACGGCAGGAAAGAGTGAAAACATCACACATGTCAGCAGAACTACAAACAGCAGACAGTCATCACGTCTGTCCTCCGTCCACACGACCAGCACAAGGCCTGACAACAGACATACGACACACGTGACGGACAAACGGGCCGACGGACAGACGAGAGGACGAGTGGAAAGTGACCCGGGCGGATGGAAACTTCTCCCGGCGTCCTGGGCGGAGAGCGGCGCGTGTTTGCTGACAGAGATGTTTGTCTGTAGGTCTGTGAGTCCGCTGACTCACTGTTGTGGTTGGAGTGTGTGACTGTGCAGCGTGTGCGACTGTGTCAGTGTTACTACTGTCGTCGGCGTGATGCAGCGCCGGCACACCGTCCAAAATAGCCGTCCTCCGCCACGCGGCCTCCGTGCTGCTTTTATGACAGGTTTGCGTATAATTAAGTGTGAAGGGATCAGAACGTCCAAATCCTGTTTGCCTCCTGAAGCCCTGATGTGTTAAAACGCTTCGCAGCTGAAATAAACACGTTTCCTGCGGCGGCTGACTGGGAGCCGGAGAGGCGCTGATCGAGAGAACGAGCAGGTCGACGAGGATGATTCATTATTTATATAAAAGAGCAAATCAATAGGCGGCCGTCAAACTGGCAGGCGGGTGAATGGATGAATGAGATGCATGGAGTCAGACATGCGAGGTGACTGTACAGGCTCGCGTCACGCTGTGTGATATATCCCCGCATGCCGTCGTGCTGTGACCTTCACCATGCGTCCTGTGCTATCATCTGCTGATGCCGGTGGATTTTCCAGGTAATGACAGTGTTGTGATGAACACGCTACAGCTCCGGCTTCACTCAGCCTCACAGCAACAACAGCCTTTTGTTTCCTCCAAAATGGATCCCGAGCTCTCTGGCATCAGCGTGTACTGTAGCACCAGCTCTGCCGTTACTCTACCAACAAGCCGTCCTGTCCACAGCCGCTCTGTTTGGCTCATTAATGATGTAAGCAGCACGGACCGAGCCAAGGCGTGGGCACGCCGTTTCACCCGTATCACAACAACGGCACCGAGCACACCACAGTCACTCGCTAAGCATCTCCTCTAATTAAAAAGACGCCACCATTCACTTATTTCCTTCATGTCAGACATCGATGTCGTTGCCTAATCTTTCCTTGAAGCTTCTATAAATAGCAGCAATCCACATATTAGTTCGCCCAAAATGCTCTGCGGCGAAACACAAGTCCGATGATTGTCCCCAGTCTTCAGATTTGGGTGTATTAATAAAAACAGGAGCCTTAGACGGGCTCACATCCTGTTGAATGATAATAACAAGAGGAGCAGGCTGACAGGGAGGTGAGCTCAATCAGAGGCCGCTCCCCACGTGCCCTGCTTTAATCTGCCCTCCGCCAGCGTTCTCCATCGCTGCCTGTGTGCCAGAAACCAGGATTAGTGGTGTTCTTTGTGCCATTCGAAAGTCAGCCCTCTGTCTGCTCTTTTTAATTGTGCACAGAACCTCGTTTCTTCCTTTGGCTGAGTCTGGGGGCAGAGGGCTGATAAGATCTGGCTCTGATCGGTGTGTCCTGGTTAGAACAGCTGATCCAACAGCACCAACCAGGTTCTGACAATAAGGAATAATCAAACCCTGGTCATAGGCTGTACACCAGGAGGTCTCATATGCTGGTTAGGAGGGCTACCAGCTGAGTGGAAACCCTCTGTGTGCCTTGGCAGGTGTTTGTCTTTCACTCACATTTACTAGGAAATCTCCAGGATGATGGCGGCTGTCCTATAATTAGAGAGCGAATGCAGGGTGACTCGTTGGTGTCTCTCACCTTGGCTGGTCGGCAGCACTTAGGAACTGTAATGAGAGTTGGGAACAAACACAGCAGCTGCCTGCAGCTCGCTGGCTGAATGCAGACCACAGGGTGACTCAGTGGTCAGCTTCTCTATCTGGACGTATGTGTGCCGTGTTTTTATGCCAAATAACGAGCGCATGCAGGTCAGGCTATCGCAAAAAACCAGAAGGAAACGGGTCAGCAACAATCCATGTATGCACAGAGCAGAAACCCTTCGATGGGTAGGATTAGTGCTGAACATGTATATCTGTACATATAGCCATAGGACACGGTGGGCGGGGCGGACAAACCAACTTCTGCTGCTGCTGAGTTCAGCCTTCGTCGCACCGGAGCGCATCAGCACCAAAGAACAAGCAGTTCAGGGGAACGAAAACATGAACGTACGTCCATCCATGCCAGAGAATTTCTCCTCACGTACGCTGGCTGCACTTAATGAACAGACTTTGATCACAGCAGATCCGACCTGTCCAGACACGTGAGCTGCTCTGTTCTTTGGGTTTTTCACCCTTTTCTGCGTCTCTCTGTCTCTGTGCTGATGAGTCAAATCAGACAAGCAGCAGGTGAGGGAATATATTCTGACATGGAATTTCCAAAGGGTTTAGTGGGTGAGTCGAGCTTTGGCAGACCATCTAAGCCCCCAAAACTGGCGTGGACCAGAGCTGGGGTCCCAGGGCTCACTTTGAACACACCGCAGTGCAAGTGCTGCCCTGCTCTTTGACTGACAGGCAGCACATGCCTACATACCTGTACCTGATGTGTCCTGAGGGCTTTGGACAGATCAATAAAATATCACTGCAGGGATTGGTGATGTTGGTCACACTTCAGTTCTACTCCTTATATGTCATGAATAACGCCGACACAGGCTGGTCTGAAAGGATTATTCACAAAATGCTCTGAAATCCTTCTGCTATGAGCTGCTCTTGTCTTTTCTAACCTGGTGCACCTGCAATGCTGCTGTGATGAGGAGAGGGCAGATACCGAGGGGGGGAGAACAGGGGTCTGTCTGCCACTGCGTCTAAAAAAGCTGCCTCACTTCTTCTCCCTGCATGTGTCTGGACCATCCAGCCATCACACCCTCCATCCAACCTGCGCAGCAGCATCTCCACACTGCTGCCCACTGGGCGCCCTGACCCCCACCAAACCACGACCACTGGTGCATTACGGATCGCTTTTTTTAAAATAGCTATTCTTGCCTAATTTTGGAATCGATCCAGAATGAACGGCTGCGCGGTGCGGCGCGGTGCGGTGCGGTGCGGTGCGGTGCGGTGCGGGACGCGCGTCTTGGCGAGCTGCGGCTCCCATTGATAAAAATCCTCGTCTGAGAGAAAGAGAGAGAGAGAGAGAGAGAGGGAGAGAGAGAGGGCTGCATTCAACGTCACCCAGACATGCATGCATCCAGCAGCAGCAGTCGGTCCTGAGTCTGCACAACCAGCACCGCAAAGGGCGAAACCGTGCGTTGCTGCTGCAGCGTGCGCGTTTCTTTCTTTCCTTCCCTCCCGGAGGTAAACCGTACCTGCATCTTGTCTGACGTAAACACCTCGGTGTCTACTTCGCAGGCGATGATGGTCACCATCTCCAGTTTCATATTTATCGATGGCATTCCCTTGCGTGATTGAGGGGAGGGGGAAGTGAAAAAACAATCAGGATGAAGGTGTTCCTCTGGAGAAGGCTGGGATCGTCTGTCGGCTTCTTCCTCCACAAACTTGCGCGGTCCTGTGCTCTGGCTCGGTTCCTCCTCCTGCGCTCTGAGCTGCTGCCGGACTCCTCTCTGCACTACCGCGCTGCTGACAGTGATGCTGCAGCAGCCGCACAGACTCCCTCCTCCTCCTCCTCCTCCTCCTCCTGGCTCCACATTGACGTCATCACCATCCTCACGTTCGTCGGGCTTTACGCCACTACGGCGCCTGACGAACCGTGCAGGGGGCACTGCAGAACCCACGGGCCGGTTTATTCCGCTTTTTCTTGTATTTTGGTGTCAAAGGAGGAACAAAAAAAAAAAAGTGTCACACACGTTTTGAAAAAAATAAAAATGCACACAAAGCAGCCTGAGGCCAGAGTGAGCCTGGAGAGTGGATTCAAATCCAAATGAACAGTGTGGCCACAATAACAAGAACAGGACATGTTTTATAGCTATAGACAGACTCAAGTCTGACATAAAAGGTGAACATGTTGAGACAATAGTTCTGATAAACCTTATTCAACATTCACCATCAGTTTAAATCAGTATCAGTGTCACATCAAAAGCTGGATCTGTAGTGGATCAAAAATCCATCTCAAACTCAAACTCTAAGAGCCACTGCTGCTGTAGGAACACCGTCTATTGTCCAAACCAACTCCACTGGCTTTGTGCTGCTTTATTTATCCGATCATGTAACCGGGTCGTCCACCTGCCCGTCTACCTGCAGAGCTCACAGCGCTTCTCTGCACTTAGAAGATCAATAAAACCAACAATAAAGTAACAAATAAATCACTAAAGCTACCAAACAAACAAAACTAATAAAGAGCTCCAGATGGTTCACAAAAATCACGGTTTGGTGCCTCGTACGTCGGTTTACAGATCACAGTTCACTCTATTTAATGTCCAGCAAAAACAAGAAACATCCATCCATCATCTCTACACCTTCATCCTCACCAGGGTCATGGGGGGCGGAGCCTATCCCAGCTGACTCAGGGTGAAGGCAGGTTCACCTGGACAGGTAACCAGTCTATCACAGGGCTACACTTAGAGACAGACAACCAAGCACACTCACATTCACACCTACGGACAATTTACAATCACCAATTAACCTCAGCATGTTTCTGGACTGTGGGAGGAAGCCGGAGAACCCGGAGAGAACCCACGCTGCACGGGGAGAACATGGAGACTCCACGCAGAAAGATCCCGGGTGTCCTCACCGGGACGCCAACCGGCGACCTTCTAGCTGTGAGGCAACAGTGCTAACCACTGATCTACCTGCAGCTCCAAATCGAAAAGCCTGTCCTGAAAATTCAGTTTGAATCAGTACAAATACGTGTCTTGTTTCACCGCCGTCAGAAAGTGGCCATGACGAGGTCACGTCTTGTTCTCAGTCATCTCATTTACAGTCATCCTACAAGCTTCAGTAGAAGACCACACATCTGGGAAATATCTTCACGACAAGTCCAGCAGCTGGTTACTGAAGCTGTTAGGACTATAAAGTCACACACTGACGTCCCTGGTCAGCGTCTGGCTGCTGTTGCATGCCATTCCTCATTTTCTCTCATCTCTCTCCTTGTCTAGACGATAAAAGCAAAAATGCTCCAGAAACCAAAAAAAGAGTGAGAAAGGAAAAGCCCTCTTGGATGGAGCTGCTAGGAGCAAACAGAGCTGCAGCCAATGAGTCTGTCAGTTGTGTTTTAGGATTAACACGAGTTGTTTCTGTTATAAAACGTCACTGAATGTTAAAAAAACAGCTGATCTGTTTCCCAAAACCAAAGCTGATGTCCACCAAAGACATTCAGTTTACTGTCACAGAGGAGCGACGGCCAATCAGCAGACAGCTGCAGCTTCACTGGTGAGGAGGCATCGCTTTGTGTTCAGATGCAAGAAGGTTCAGGAAGCAGCAGAACCACCAGCAGCACACAGGACTGTCTGATTTACAGACACGGCTCACTGATGGAGTCCATGTGATCAGAGCACCATCATGTCAGTCATAAAACACTTGGTATAAATCATGAGCTCATGTTAGTGGCTGACGTACAGCACGGCCGGCCAAAAATACACCCGAGGCATCTGCAGCACTTGTTTTCCTATCAAGGCGCACAATTGCATAAGCGCGTATGTCAGCTGCGTGTTCTGGAGTTCGCTACCTTCAGCTGACACGGTCCCGGGCTTTATGGGCTTAAGAAGAACACACAAACAACGTGGTTACATGAAGCCGGGCTGGTGTACCCGGTGCCGCCCCACACGTGGTCCAGTAAATTAACAGACGCCTAATTTGGGCGCTGGAGTCTCCAGAATAGATGCTCTGCTGATCCTGGAACAGATGTGAAAAGTTCTACAGAACTTCTTAGCGGGCTGTACCGTACTCTAACGCTGACTTGTTGATGGTAGATTAGCTGTCCTGTGGCTCTTCGTCGCTGCCAACAAAGCAGGAGATGAAGCCGACTGCTGCTGCTCCTTCCTGTTAATTACAACGAGTTTCCATCCCGGCTGAAGACCAATCATTTCAAAAATTCCCACAGACATTATGCCATTGCATAATATGCTAACAAACCGTGTCTTCTTTCCATCGCTCAGATCATCTCTCTCCGTCTCTCCCGCCCTCCATTTCATAATAATAATTGCCAGAGCGGCCGAGACAGCTAAGTCCCTATAAGCCATTAATATTGAGGCTCGAGGCGGTGAGGACTATTTATGTCTGTGCATGTCAGGCATTGTCCACGTTGAGCAGACAGAGAACATGAGAAAGATATAAGTGGATGACTGTGACATTCCTGCAGCAGACAGCATCAGTCAGTCACTCGGTGTGGAAAAATCCGCCTGTAAGCGCCCAAAACACCTCCCATCAGACAGCGCAGCGTGCTGGCCTGAGCCTGAGCGCCACTGTCAGCTGCTTCTTCTGCTGGGAGTGAATCTGCTTTATTCTTCCAAGTCCTGGCGGTAGGAACAGGCAGTACAGACGATGCTTCTTGGCAGCTTTAGATATTGTTTCAAAAATCACCCGAGAGCTCGTTAATCACGAGCTCAGGGCCGATAAAGCAGCGCACCTGTGTCGCCTTTTTTCTTTTCAATCCACTCTGTTTTCTGGAAGCTAGCGTAGCCTTCGCTCGCCAAAGGTTGTGATCATTTATTTATGCCTTGTTGGAAAATTCTCTTTTCGCTTGCCCCTATTTATAAAGCCTCGAGTCAATAGACGGTGGAGGAGATTCGCCGTCTTGCTCGAGGAAACTTCAGTGGAGCAGATGCCTGCTGATGATCCTCAGAGCTGTCCAGGTCGTTCCTCACCTGGCATTTAGTCCGGACTACGTCAGTCTGGTGCTAAACAATACATCCATCATCTCTACACCTTCATCCTCACCAGGGTCATGGGGGGCGGAGTCTATCCCAGCTGACTCAGGGTGAAGGCAGGTTCACCTGGACAGGTAACCAGTCTATCACAGGGCTACACTTAGAGACAGACAACCAAGCACACTCACATTCACACCTACGGACAATTTACAATCACCAATTAACCTCAGCATGTTTCTGGACTGTGGGAGGAAGCCGGAGAACCCGGAGAGAACCCACGCTGCACGGGGAGAACATGGAGACTCCACGCAGAAAGATCCCGGGTGTCCTCACCGGGACGCCAACCGGAGACCTTCTAGCTGTGAGGCGCTAACGGAGCTAACCACCGAGACACCTGCAGCCCCTAAACAATGCAGCTCAACATATTCCAGTGAATGTTTGTTTCCCAGCGTCTCCATCAGGAGGCGCTTCTGTAGCCGCCGTGGGTTCTACGGACAGATTAGAGAACAGAACCGGTTATTAAAGATCTGATTAAAAAACGTGTCCATACGTGTGTTTAGGAGGAAAACAAACACAAAGGGGATTAAAATCAGATCCTTGGTAGGTTTACTGTTTCATCTACAGCAGCAGGTGATGGTGTTGATCACATCGTAGCACTAAAACATACAGAATCAGCTGCAGACCAGCGCTGTGCTGCCCTCGCTATCATTATCTCACACATCACATGTTTACACTCGAATGTTTTCGGTTATCAAAGCGCCGCGTCGACGGGCTCCTCTCATCCCCTTTGTCTGGGCTGATAAGTAGGATGGATGGCCGCGGATGATGAAGCACTTTTCTTCCTCCCTGGCCTCATTCCGCAGCTCTGCTCCTCCTCCTCCTCCTCATTCTCAATTCGCTCCTTCTCATTCACAATTCTCTCTGTTAGATCTCACAGGCAGCGCAGCCTCAAACAAGAGTCCACGCAGGAAAACATGAAGCTTCCACACAGTCTCTCCGTTTGAAGGAAGAATCTGAACCCGGGATCAGCGACGGCTTGTTTTTCAGAATTATTTTAATCCTAAAAATGCTGCCAGCTTGTGATGCTTAATGCCATAATCTAATCTATTATCAACAAAGACACTATAAATAGGAGCAGGGTGCCTTTTATATGCTCACTATCTTATTTATGGAACACATTTACACACCTATAATGCATCAGTGTGATTCTGTGATTCTCAGCTTCACTCTGCAGACTGCTGGACACGACTGGCCCGGTTCTGTTCAAAGGAATCAGAGTCTACCTGCATCTCTAAAGCCTATCTTCTAAAATACGATCATCCCTTCAAGTAGCATCCGTTTAGCAGTGATGCAGGAAAGTCAGGAAAATCTAAACCTGCCCTCAACAGCCAACTTGTGTTTTTTCTTTCACTAACCCCCATTTGTTTAGGATTAAATAAAAGAACATGCACGCAGTATGAATCATCAGATAAGGCTCAATGAAACGGGAGGAACGTAGCTAACGCAGAGCCTCCAACATGCACCATGCACTTGATGAGAGATGAAAAGAGGAGCTGGCAGAGGGGCAGAGAGATGCTGGGAGGGTGAGACGGTGTGTCTCCGACTCACTGACGAGCAGAATTTGTATTCTGGAGGGGAGCTCTGCAGAGGAGCAGGAGGGAGGAAATCAGGGCAGTGGATCATCGCGGTGGGCTGCAGTACGCATGCTCGCCACGCACACATGCGTCTTAGCGCACAAACAGAAGAAAACAAAGCTGTGCAGAAAAACCCCAGCACCAACAATCACTGCATGCAAAGACGTGTCGTGATAATGTGACAACATGCAGCCGTTAGGAATCATTTATTCACTGCAACCGCTGATCCAAAATAGAAAGAGTTCTCACAGACATGCCAGCTTTGTTGTGTGGGTGTGACTGTGCATGCATGCATGTGTGTGTGTGTGTGTGTGTGTGTGTGAGCGCGATGTGACGGCAGAAAGTCAAAGAATGACGGCATAAAAACAAACTCCTGAGCCACTGCAGGCATGCAGACAGGCTGCGGCTACGCTACCCTGCTGATGCTCACACACCTGCATCTGGACACACACACACACACACACACACACACTCTCTCCCTGCCTCTGCCAACCTCTTGTTACAACAGGCTACCTCATTTGGCCCAGCCAAACCCAGCCATGGTGCCAGCGCCAATGCAGCTGCTGTAATCTAGGCCAAGCTATTTATAAAGCAAGCAGCCAAGCACAGGCGCAGGGAGCCGGAGGGAGACAGAGGGATGGGAGGATAAAAGAATGTCTACAGGGCAGAGAGACAGATCTACAGAGTGTAGGTGAGAAAGTGCGGCGGAGAACAGAGAGAGAATAACAGCAGCGAGCGGGCGAGTGACGATAGAAACAGATAGAAACAGAGAGAGAGAGAGAGAGGAGGGGGTCCTGCCAGGTGCAGAGGACAGCATGAATACCTGAGCATGAGCAGACATCTGCTCTCAACTGTAAATGACAAACACACGAAGCCTCGATCGACGCCACCTCAAAGCCCCGGACTCGTTTAATCTGGTGGTTTGAATTCTGCAGCCGAGCTGACGGATGAAATGTGAGGTGGTGCTGCTGCTGCTGTGGATGTAAAAAATAGATGGCAGACAGATTTACATGTCCTCTGGCAATCAATCTTTAATTAATAGTGATAGACAAGTCCCAGAAGTCAACTCTGACTGGAACTCTTTCCCCCTAATTAACAAAAAAACGTCTCTCTCATTAAGGGGAACCTGAACATGCAGCGTTTGGATGAACCACGTCAGTGTTCCTCGGTGCTCCGAGGTTCAGGTGGAGGAAGGTGATGTCACACAGCAGCCGAGATTCAGCTGAACTTGGACCAGACTGTAACGACAGCTACGAGCAGATGAGCTGGTTTTATTTATTTTGTGACTCCTAATAAATAATCAGGTCAAAGAATGTTTTCCTCCAAACATTAATGCTGCGACATGATAGAAAAGCACGGATTGATTTTTAGCTTCTTTTCTTTTTTATTTTTTTGAACACGTGACATCCAGAAATTCTCCGTGATGAGCTGTCAAGTTGCCCCGACACATGAAGTGGTGCATCTGGGAGGTCAGGCTGCCCCGGATGCTTCTCATAGACACGCTGATATAAACATTCACAGACTGAACAAATAAATCATGTCAAACTAACATGAATGCAGCAGCGATGTCGATGCAGTGTTTCCTCTTCACACAGCAAACGTATCTGCAGACGTGTTGTTTTCTGTATTTGAGCTGAAGCAGGCGGCTGATTGGCTGATGACTGATAAACAGCATTCGTTCTGGTTCCATCTTCTGTATTCTTGCAAATTAAACTGACATTGAGGTTTACAACAAAACGAGCTGCAGACGGATGACGTATTAAAACACAAACTGACATAAAACCAGCAGGAGCTGGAGGAGCTTCAGAGCACCGTGGTATTGATTATCCAAGTGTCTGGAACTCAACTGATCACAAAAGGTCACTGAAGGACGAGTTGCTGAGCAGCACTAAAGCTGTGTGCCCTGAAAACTGTTTATACATGACCTACTATAACCTCTGAGGGCTCCAGCTCTTGTCTAATATGCATTTTTATTAAAAAATAAATAAAAAATATA
>NW_007578847.1:72386-74108 GCF_000690725.1 Stegastes partitus
TTTAAAAAAACACAAAAAATTATTTTAAAAATTATAATAACAAATAACAATAATAAAAATAGTAATAATAAAATAATAAAAACAAATGAAAATAATTAACTGCTGTGGTAATATAAACCAGGTCTTAAGAGGTTAAATATTGCTGCTGTTTGTCAGACGCTGATTAGTTCTCATAATTTTTTTTTGTCTTAAATAGTTTTTCATGTTATTATTTGAACTGTTTTTATGCCTCATGAGCACTGTCTTACCTCAACACCATAATAACAGAGCTGAAGCTGAAGCTGGGAGGACCAACAGCGTTCTTCCAAAAGACATTCCTTCATTTGGAGTTATGACGCTGGTGGTGGATGGCGCTGGTTCAACACATCGGTCCACATGTGGTGACTTTATAGGCCAAAGCATGAAGTGATCAGTCAGAACAGCTCTGGATCCTCTGAGGGTACCAGTGGATCCAAACACGGCACTAATAGCATAATGGAGCCACCAGACCCGCCCACTCAGGTGTCTCCATCAGTCTGTCGCCCACCTGTGTGTCATTCATTAAAGGCTCTGGTTGACAGTCACTAAGAAACAGAACATGGACTGATCACATCTCGCCAACATCCTACTGATCACTGACGTCAGCATCGGGGCTAAAACTACATTTTATTAAGTCCAGTTTCTCTAACGTGGAAATGTCAGACAATCATCTGTCCTCTGTGTCATAGTCTTACAAATAAAACATGTTTGGGTTTAGGAATGTACCAGTATGCATGCAAAACAGGAGATCAGGATATCAAGGACGATGTTTCACCGTTTTCTGATATGTTTAAGCACTAGATGATTATGTGTTTAATCACAGCTTAGCTAATAATGATATGAAGTTTGAGTTGCAGCCTGATCCAGTGGATCAGATCTGTTAAAACAGCTAAACCTTCAATTAAATCATCTGGGAAAAAAATCTATTTTTTGTTTCGTGTCATAGTTATTTGTTAAAGTTAATGTTACAGAAGAGGACCACGGTGAGCGTTGGTGTGAAAACTCCTCCTGATTATCATGAAATTCTCCACAATGGGTGATAACTGAAACAAAAGCTGCTTTATGTACAGAGCGTTCCCTACGAACGCTGCTTCAACATGGGAGCTGACTGAACTGTATGTTTTTGGTTCACGGCCCACATCTGGTGGGCCACCAGCAGCTGTTCAGCGCTTTAACCCAGTCCAGCAGCTTAGGAGCCGGAGCGATGAGGGAGAGGAGGAGGAAGCAGAGCGACACGTGCCGATGGTTCCACTGATTGCTTTGAAACCAGGTCAAATCTTTGGATGGGCGAGGCGGACTCTCCGACCCGCACGCAGGCGGTGCCGCTGCTACAACGCCAGACACAACAAAGAGCAGAGAAAACACGGCCAGCGAGCGACCCGAGGCGGTTTCAGAGCTCGAAGACAACACAGCGCTCTCAGAAATGGGTGCCATTTTCTGAAGCAGGCAAACAAAGAGAGAAAAGACATCAGAGTGTTCACCAGAGGATAGGAGAGCTCTCCGCTCTCTCACTTCAAACACGTCTAATTGAAAGCCGCGGGACGCTCGTGGCAGCAGAGCGGTGAGCAGGCGGTGAGCTGCTACCATGAGTCTGCAAACTTCACATGAACAGTTTGGCTCATAAGTAAACTGAATGGAGACGGATGAAGATGAACGCTGAAGCTTTCAGATGTGTTCCAGACAACAAAACACACAGATGCTCAA
>NW_007578847.1:75817-80817 GCF_000690725.1 Stegastes partitus
ATGGACGGTCAACAGGCATCGAGCATGGACGGTCAACAGGCATCGAGTATGGACGGTCAACAGGCATCGAGCATGGACGGTCAACAGGCATCGAGCATGGACGGTCAACAGGCATCGAGCATGGACGGTCATAGATCTGAATGTTGTTCTCACAACCATTCTCCCAGTGAACACTTTAAAACCAGTCCCACAGGGGAGCTGCCTTCACAGACTTCGGTGCCACTCGGCGTTCAGGAGTCAACAGAGAATCAGGAATAAGGCCAGGATGTGAAGCAGGCCTCTGAATGTTTAACATACATGTGAACAGCAGCAGCAGACAGAGACAGGCAGGTCCAGAAACAGAAAGCTGCTCATTCAGTTCTTAGAATCAGCTCAGATAAACTCCCTGTTGCCTCTGGCTTTATTTCAGCTCCTTAATTTTACACATTGGTGCCTAAAAGCAATCACCGGCTGAACATTCTGCATTTATGCCTCGATTCATGGGTCCATTTATATCTGGCTTCAGTTAAATCAGGGATCATGTTCTATTGTTGTTCTGTAACTGCTATTCCTGAAAGCAGCCACAGAGCAGCTCTTTTTTTAGACTGATTGAACCGAAAAATAATCTCGATTTAAATAGAGGCATGACTAAGAACAAACATCGCAGCGGCTTACAGAGCATCTTAAATGTTAGTTTCATAATCGAGCCTCGTCTCGTAGGCGGAGCGAGACGCATCTGTGGATGACAAGTCGCCGTACACCAAACCCAAATCATCATCATCACAGAGGAAAAAATAATGTCCTCCCAGCTCTGATGAGAGAGTGTGGAGGAGGTGTTGTGTAAACTGCAGAACAAAACTGTTTTATTGTGATATAAGGATGCGTGTCTCTAAACAGACGTGTAGAAGCATGACATCATGGACTTATGTAACTGGGTCTGATGAGCAGCGTGAAGCGGTTCTGTTCAACTTCAAGGTAATTAAATTGAATGAATGTGTTGAATTCATTGTCACTGCTGGACTGAACGTCTCCCGAGTAGACAAACAAAGAGAAAGACAGAAAATAAAAGATGCAACATGTCTGTGTTCAAATATTGAGACCAGCGTTACAGATTTTTCTGATTTGGGTCCCAAACAGAGAAATCCACATTTTATTCAGTGTAACTGTGTCACCTGCCAACAACCCTTCACCTGCTGCAGCCTCCTGTTTCCAGCAATAAGTGATAAGAAGTGTTGTGTGATGACACGAGGAGGCGTCACCCTGAACAAAATCTAAATCTGTCAGAGCGATCGAGGTTTATCGTGTTATTAATCACTGATGGGATAATGATGATCAGCTCATCATCAAGCTCTGCAGAAGCCTGATAACCATCCTGATCATGTGAATCAGGTGTGGTGGAAGAGGGAAACATCTAAAACATGCTGGATAGGGGCTCTAGAGGACCAGGACTGGGCACCCCTGGTCTAAACGGTGTGCAGACTGCAGGCATGACGCTGAGCCACGGTGAAGGCTGGATGGTACGTCACAGAGTCAAGCAGGAAGAAGCAACCGGCTAGAAACTGTATCGCTCACTAGTGACGGGTCACAGTTACTTTACTGTGACTGTTTTGTTCGTGGATAATACCGCTGGACTAGCCCACAACTAAAACCCTGCCTACAGTAGCTGTGAGGGGAGCTGACTATAAACCATTTATTCTTTTTGCAAAGTTTAAAATGACACATAGAGTCCAGTGGTTCTGATGAAAAATGACAATTTCAACGACAATCTAAAAACCCTGAAAATCTTCACAAAACAAGAGTCGTTCTGCAAAACACACACTCGGAGCGCAGGTGTTTTCAATCATGGCTGATTAGACAACGGCTGAAACCAGGTGAGCAGCGACTGACTAAGGGCAGCAGACTGTATGCACTAATAAATATGGGTCACGTTCTAATACTGATGTGTTCAAGCGGCCCAGGACAGTGACTCAGCATGCACGACACACCAGGACCCTGAAACTGAAGCAGCGACACAGAGTTCATCCGTCACCGACAGCATTGCTCACACACAGAGCAGCATGAGAGGGAGAAAGCAGACAGGAAGTGACGGTGACGTATGAACCAGAACCACTGATTAAACAGCAACACATAGTTCAGCTGCTGGAATAAACTTTAATCTATGTTTCATTCCATTCATTTGGATTCAAGCCGTTCAGGCGTCCGTGTTGTGCTATCTGTGGTTATCGTTTACATGCCTCCCGGTGCCGCCGATTCCAAACGGCACAAACATGACTTTTACCGTTTTGCATATTTGAATTGAGGCTGCAGGTGTCTCGGTGGTTAGCTCCGCCCCTCACAGCTAGAAGGTCGCCACTTGGCGTCCCGGTGAGGACACCCGGGATCTTCCTGCGTGGAGTCTCCATGTTCTCCCCGTGCAGCGTGGGTTCTCTCCGGGTTCTCCGGCTTCCTTCCACAGTCCAGAAACATGCTGAGGTTAATTGGTGGATGGATATTTGAACTGAAGTTCAACCTGAGGCTCACTGGGTCGCAGCACTGCAGAGCTGGCTGGGTTTGGAGCACAGCCGTTGGTGAAGGTATAATCTGCTCCATCGTAACAGACAAAACATATTTAACAGGAGAGTAATGGGGCATTTTCTGTCACCTTATCCACTCCTTTTTAATCTACTTTTGCCCAGACACAAACAGCCTTCAGTAGAACGGCGGTGCAGAAAACCATGTGTACAAATGACGGTTAAAAAGATGACAGAGCATTACTGCATCACAGCTAACTAGAAAACAGGACATGGTGATATATCTGCGGTGAAGTGAAGCTTCAGATGTTATTAGAGAATCCAGTAGGTGACCCAAACCTGAGATCCTCATCACAGTGCAGTGAATGCTCAGTTTAAACCGTCACGGCAGCAGAAAACACTGTCGTCTTGTCAAACACTCGAGTGCTGCACCGGCTCAATTTGGCCAAATTGTTCTTTCCAGTGTTGTCTCCTCGTCTCAAAGTGTTTTCTGCTTTCTTCTGTGTAATGAATAAAGGCAAAACCAGCACAGCGGCCCGCTGGAACAACCCGGGTCAGTGTACCAGAATAATATCCAGGCCGCAGCGAGAGCAAGAGGCCAGAGGCACTCACTCACTCTGCACTGCATCATGTCTGACCTTCACTCCGCCGAGCACCCGCTCCCTCACGTTCACCCCCGAGGACCCACGCCCAAAAATAGATCACAGTCTGACACATGCGAACACATCGCGGCCGCGCGCGTGCATGCAAACTGTATGTACATGCATTGTATGCAGACATAAAACACTTGCACGCTCACTTTACTTCTCACTTCTCACGTCCTCCATCACGCTATCTTTAGTCCCTGATGCTTCAGCTGCACTCTGCTCTGAGGGCTGCCTCCCTTTATCGTCCAACATACATGAGTCACACTATCACACACATTACTCTCAAGTGGCACAGACAGCGTCCACCAGAGCGCTTCAACTTTTCACGTACTTGGAGCCCTCCATCAATGCCACGCTGTTAATGCATCGCTAAGAGGAACAGCTTAGAAAAGCTTTGCAGTGACGATGTCGTGGCTGAGCCGACTGGACGGCATCGTGCTTGTATTAAACAACAGCAGGTCCACCCAAACCAACCCACACATACAGTATTTTTGGTTGTGCTCAGCTATACGTCTCTGCCGTTCCTGCCTCAATGTCAATAACATTTTCCAGATGTCCTTGTTGCTCAGGATAATCCATAGAAACACCGTGGATGTGTCCTGTGGATTATTTACTGTAACGGGGACAATTCAGGAAAAAGATGTTGAGCTTCAACAGGACTGGAAATCAAAGTTAATACTTGTATGACCCAGACCAGGCTTCATATGTGGAGCTGTGCTGCAGAACGCTGTCCTCAACATGTGATGCAGCAAATAGACGCTTTGATTAAAGGCTAAAAGCTAAAGCAACCGATTACACATGAATAATGACAAAACAGCTCTAATAATGAACAGAGAGCCATGAAGCTGAAATCACCTGATGGTGGTAAATCAACAGCTGACATCCAGTGTTTTCTCATATTCATTATCTACTTCTAATGAGTCTTTGTTGAGGCTGTTGCTGCTGATTTTAGATGCTGTTTGATTTGGACACACTTCATGTACATACGTATGCTTGTAATGATAAAGGAACGTTTTGCGAAAACATCTAATAACTCCAAATACCGTGAACTAATCAGTAGTGTTGGTGTGGGTACGATGGGCGACCCGGCTTCTCTCTGCTGCTTTGGGTTGGACCAGAAACTTTAGCGATGACGTCCTGAAGCCTTTAAAACAGTCGACCTGCACGGTGACGTTATTCTAGACGTAACTGAGGAAACATGTTTCTGTTGCCCATCTGAGTGAACGGACTCATGAAACCAGTACGAACAGAAACACGGCGCTGACTCACCGTCGCCTGTTTTCTATTATTTGTTAAAGTTGAGTCGTGACAGCGTTATCAGAGAGTCGCTCATTTACTCATCCAGAACAAAGAGCAGTCAGTTGGAATCAAGCTTATTGCCACTCAAACAATATAAGTCATGGTTTTCTCTCCATCAAACATGGAGGGAACATCTGTCTGCTGATGTGCTAAACGTTCCAGGGTTCTCTGACCAGACACTTCCATTACTGTGACTTTATCAGAGCCGTGTCACTGAAACAGGTTGATCAGAGAAGGAACCACAGCAGCAACGTTACGGGTTGTAGGACTGAAATGCTCTGCTGAGTCGATCCATAACCCTCATCGCACTGTACATCACTGATCTATAGATAATATAAAAACACTGATACAGTGCAGCTTTGCATTAATCCTAGAAAAACAGAGAGAAGCAACTTTCAAACAGTTTGGTCTCCTGCTGCCTGCATGATGGAAACAGTGTGCTCGGTGTTGTATGAGGCCTGCAGCTGGTGCTTGCTTGATTGCACCGGTTATGGATTGAGGAGAGCTCAGGCTGACAGCAGCAGGAGCAGCGATGAAAGCTTTGCTCTGCGCTGATTAGGCCTGA
>NW_007578847.1:85817-96986 GCF_000690725.1 Stegastes partitus
CAGGTGTGTTTATGGCACATGTGGGAGGAGCTTCAGTGTCTCCCGCCACAGAAACGTACCGCTCCATTTATGTTTGTATACTGGTTGATTTTTTCTATATTATACTTTCTATATTTTCATCTCATTTTATTTAACCTTCACTTTACAGCCTACCTTCCATTCTGTGTGTCTCTTTGCTTTGTGGAGCCCTTTATTGAATATTGCTGCTGTCACACCTGAACTCTGGGATCAGTAAAGTCAGTCTAAGTCTAAATAAGATTAATTTCACACATTTACCAAACAAGTTCCAAAAGGCCCAAAGATGTGATGCATCAAACCAAATGTGACCGTTTAAACACGGAGGTTAAGACCCACAGTGTCATAAATAATACAGATGAGCTGGACAGAACCAAACACCTGTAATGTTATAGATAATACAACTTCACTAATCTAACTATTAAGGTTAAGATTCTACAATATTATAAATATATATGTATAATACAACTTTACCTGACTCAGAGGTTCAGACCCTCCAAAGCTAAATGCTACACATATACTGGACTGAGCTATAATAAAAACACACCTGATTGATTTAAATATTAAGGTTAAGGCACCACAACGTTATATTAAATACGACTTCACTTGACTAGTTTAACTATTAAGCATAAACCCTGTAGTGTTGTCAGTATAAAACACATTCATCAGACTAATTTGAATATGAAGACAGCAGTTTTATATATATGTAGAAATGTACTGAATTAATTTACACATTAAGACTCTGAAGTGTTACCTAGAACACAAACTTACCTTTAAATCCAGATTCTACAAGTTTACACATGAAAAACGCAGAAAATCCAAAAAATCCTAAAACATGAACAACAAGCAGGAAGTATTTCTCATGCACCAAACTACACACCTGATTACAACATCCATCCATCATCTCTACACCTTCATCCTCACCAGGGTCATGGGGGGCGGAGCCTATCCCAGCTGACTCAGGGTGAAGGCAGGTTCACCTGGACAGGTAACCAGTCTATCACAGGGCTACACTTAGAGACAGACAACCAAGCACACTCACATTCACACCTACGGACAATTTACAATCACCAATTAACCTCAGCATGTTTCTGGACTGTGGGAGGAAGCCGGAGAACCCAGAGAGAACCCACGCTGCACGGGGAGAACATGGAGACTCCACGCAGAAAGATCCCGGGTGTCCTCACCGGGACGCCAACCGGCGACCTTCTAGCTGTGAGGCCACGGTGCTAACCACTGAACCACCTGCAGCCCCAGAACAAAGTCACATATCCCACATTTAATGAGGAGCTGTGAGCAGCGTGTGAAGCAGAAGGGACCCATCTTTATCATTCACCAGAGGCACAGAAAGGCCCGACCCGGTCTGAAGAGGGGCATCAGTGCAAGTTTAAATAAACTAGAGAGCAAACAGAATTAATCAGAAAGCTCAGGAGGCAGGACTCCACCAGAACGGCATCACTTTATGAAGTTATGACACAAGATTACACATAATTTACAATGAAAACGAGTCTTCTGCAGCAGCAGAGTCCCGCGTTTACAAAAGGTGTCCTGGTTTTAATGGAAGGCAGAATGGACCCGACTGGTTCCAGCCGCTATATACAGAGATGCTGACAGCTTACAGACATGTCGGTAATCAGCCACGTCACCAGAACCAACCACACAGCGAACGCTGGAGTCTCTGCATAGCTCTGCTCCGTTAACACTGACGAGACGCAGCGCTGCTGGTGGAGGAGGCGAGTGTCTGAAGGAACCATTCACGCAGCGATTCGTTATGTTTAGCTTGTACAAGGACAAAATGATGACATTGGAAATATACTGTACGAGAAAGAAACCTGTTAAACCGAGGAAAATTATCTACATACGTTCATTAGTTTGCCGTCAGAGACCTCATGGCATCAAGTTAAAGTGAAATCTAAATGAAAAACATTGAACTTCTTGAAGCCAAAAAGCACAAAGCAGAATGTAAAACAGCTTTACATGAAACCAGTGCAGCCCGTCGGTGATTTAAACATCCTGCTTGCTCATTTCCCTTCTATTTGTTTTGCTCTATGGTATCATCCCTTTAAACATGATTCGTAGTTTTAGTTTTATGCAGACGGGCACAGAGCTTTAATACCTGACCTGCTGCAGGAGCTCGTCACTGCCCTGCTCGTGTGATGCCTGACGGTCACCTGTCCGGTGTGACGGCCACACAAGGCACGCTAAAATCAGATTACAAGAGAACAACAATAAATATGGTACAATAAATTAAAAACAGGTAGTCGTTGAATGAAAGCCCAGAACCAGAGGGAGAGAACTGAGTGAGAACTGTTCAGAGGCAGATGTTTGAAGTCAACGAGTTCCTTGGCGAGAACCTCTGGAGCTCCATTGGTTCATAACAACCCTGATCTGAGGAGCAGCTTCAGCACACATCCTCAGTGGAAGAACAGATAGCGCTATAGTCCCATTTCTGAGTGAATGGAGGAGAAGTTGCTGAGTGTTTGTGGAGGTCAGAGCTGGCGGATGTATAAGGCAGGAAGCTTCAAGCTGCAGCACCGTCTCTGCTTTCAACACTTCTGAAGCCACATTTGTGAATCCACAATAACAGTCGACAGCCTCGAGCTCCGTCCGTTTGTTCCTGGAATTATTAGAGCTTTGGTTCAGAGATTTCAAAGAGGAGAGCATGAGCAGAGGAATACCAGGTGGTAGGAGAACATCAAACCACCCAGCGGTCAGGAGGTCAGTCGGTGTTTTCTGAGAACAGAGCACAAGATCCCATCTCGGCCTTTCAAGGTCCTTGAATGCTGTCTGTAGCTGAACAGAGTACAGACGGGGCTCTTTCAATCTTTCTTTAGATCTTTCTTCAGGTCAGGCTGGTCCCGGGACGCTTCAGAGCCGCCCGGCGTCTGCTCCAGGCTGACTGGTAGAGCAGCAGGAGCCGCTCCATCGTTGTTGACAAGAGCACCGTAGGAGAAAGAGCCGTTGAAGTCTGGCTGAACAACCAGGCCCTTGTCATGAATGATGGGGACTCCTGATGAGAGAACGGACAGGTGGAGGTGTTTCAGACAACTTCATGATGAGATGTGGTGACTCTGCATTTAATGGCTCTTATATTTATATTATTATTATATTTTGATAACGTAAAAGATGTAAAAGAACAAGTTCTGCGTCGCTTTAAATCCCAATAGACTAAAGTTTCTACAAACCGTTGGTCATGTCCATGGTGACGTAGGGCTCAAAGGTCTTGGTCCGTTTCCTGCTCTTGGTGATGAGAAAGACGCCGAGGAAGCAGAATACAGTTCTGTACAAAGCACACCATCATCAGGGACAGGGTTTGGTTTTTAAACAAAACTGCTTTTCACAGTTTTAATAGTCACAGTAGGAGAAGCACAGATTAACAAAGATCTGTTGTATTCATGTGTCAGTAAACCCACAGGCAGCATCAAGACATCCATCCATCCATTACTAGGGTCATGGGGGGCGGAGCCTATCCCAGCTGATTCAGGGTGAAGGCAGGTTCACCTGGACAGGTAACCAGTCTATCACAGGGCTACACTTAGAGACAGACAACCAAGCACACTCACATTCACACCTACGGACAATTTACAATCACCAATTAACCTCAACATGTTTCTGGACTGTGGGAGGAAGCCGGAGAACCCGGAGAGAACCCACGCTGCACGGGGAGAACATGGAGACTCCACGCAGGAAGATCCCGGGTGTCCTCACCGGGACGTGAACCAACGACCTTCTGGCTGTGAGGCCACGGTGCTAACCACTGATCCACCGTGCAGTGAAGAAGCCTCCTGATGTCATTACTTCTACTTGTGCTTTTCATACTATGACTCACCTGTGACATAACGGATCAGTACTCACCCCAACACGAACATGCAGATGTGAAGCACGTCTTCGTTGTTGAACTCCAAGTAAAACACGGCTCCTGAAAACCAGAAACAATAACTCTGTGACGGCTGCTGCTTCTAGACTCTGGGTGTGTGTGAGGTCAGGCACTGCTGAGGTAAAGAGCTGCACACACTCATTAATCCAGGTGTGACTGAGGACTCATCCGGACTACATTTCAGAAACAACCTCAGCGTACACTGACACGCCTGAAAAGCCACATCACATGACCGCTCAGGCTCACTGGGCGTGCTGGTGCCAGTGTAAACACAAAACAGGGGGTTGGTTCCTTAATTAGTTGGTAAATTGCTGAGGAGGAAGAAAAGCAGGACCTCCTTCACTGCTCAACAGCCGCTTGCACAGACAACAGAGTAAGTATTCTATGAAATAACATCTGGTAATCCAGGCATGTGTCTTCTGGAACGTGACGAATCAGGGGATGGATGCAGCGACAGCGAGGCCCAATCAGAAAGCAGAACTGAGTGTCTGCACCACTGTGTCTGCCCAATCCCGTTACAACACGAACCGGAGTTCTCACTTCAAAAAGTCTCCGTTTGTCAGAGTCCTAAAACTCTCCAGTCTTATAGCTGCGACGAATAAAAATACCAGAAGTTGTGTGTTTAAAACGTAAATGTTTGAACGTAGCCTGATAACCAAAGAAAGCCACGACTCACCAGCTACCACGGCGAAGAAGGTGGAGAGGATGTAGTTGACGCTGGCGATCAGGGAGGAGTCGTGCAGCTTACACGCCTGGGAGAGGAATCTAGGAAGACAGCAACACCCACAACAGTGAGCAACAGCTTACTGGGAGATAAAGGGTCATCAGAATTAAAGTCTGCTGCAGAAAACCCACAAACGCAGCCGTTAACTGACAAGAATCCCTTTGTGACGGCGTCTCACCTGGCCTGGAAGACCACCGACGCCACCATGCACACCAACATGACGCTGAAGATGGGGTAGTCGAGCTGCATGTTGCCCTCGACGCTAAGAACCAACATTCCTGACACCGCCTTCACCGTGATGACGGTGACCGAGCCTGCGTGCCAAAGAACAAACAAGCAATTAGACGTCATTTCACAAAAGCCCCGGAGCTCTCTGTGACCGCTCCAGACGTGGTTACGTGTCCTAATAAAGCACGGCAATAGCTTAAAGTTCTGGTGAGATGGACGGGTTGTAATGCAGAGGACTCACCCAGCAAAGCGACCAGCATCAGAATTATAACGAGGTAGTTAGCGCCGCGCTGTTTGTAGAAGTACAAAAGCAGGCAGAACGTGATGATCTCCAGGAGCTGTCAGTTAGGAGGAAATAAACACCAAATGAACTGCACAGAAACAACACAAGAAGCACAGGACGGCTAATCCTAAAGCCAGAAACTGATGTGTGTCCTGCAGACGGCTCAGGGAGGCTGGAAGGGGTTTACCAAAGTCTGCAGAACATCGTTTGTGGCTTAAGGTAGGACCAGATCATAAAAAAGAAACAGAAGACTTTGGAGCGGCCTGCAGTGATGACTGGAGGTGTCAGAGGATCACGTTCTTCATATTTAGACCTTTTCCAGGACTCAGCTTCAACCACACGCCGTTTTCTTACCAACTTTATGACCTACAAATTCAAAAATGATCGGCGAGTTGATTTAACGCTCCTGACAGAACATGAGTCACCGACCCGGTCCTGCAGGGCCACGGTGCCGCTCTCAGCGGTGTGTTTGCAGAACATGAATGATGATGTAGGAGGTGTGTGAACATTACATCTTGTAGTCCCACAGGAGGAAGGGCATATTTCAAGCTACACTAGGACTGTCAGAGGGGATTTGTGAGTTTGTTTTCGTTCAGGATATACGATAAATCTTTATTAAATATGCTGCTTGGCAGCGTCACATTCAGATTTGGCTGCTTCGCCCGAATCAATTGTTTTATAGCTGCGGGGAGATTTATGGACGAGAGAGGAATGTTTGCTGGACCTTTTGCTGCTGAGCTTTCTCAGTAAATGAAAGTAGCTCACCAGATACAAGAGCACAGGCCATCCCACCAGGTGCTTCACAATGTTCTCCGCCTGGAGCTTTTCATGAGTGTTTGGTCCAAATGACACAAAGAGATAAGTTCCTCCTATGGTGAGGATGTAGCCCAGGAAGGTCAGCCCGTAGTTCTCTGAAATGACAAACAGCTAATTAGGAGCTATCAGTGATTATTAAATAAGCGTCTCCTGTCCTGGACAAAGTCTTTGTGTCGCTTCAGTCAGCAGAGCAGCCAATTAGGAGGAATGAATGAGAGGAAGTCATTTGCATATAATGGCACAAGTTCTGTGGTATTTGCATGAGTGTCAGCGCAGCTACACATCTTCAGTCACACACCTCCTGTGAACTTACTTGCAAATTCCTTTGGTTTAGACTTCTCACGCAGGAAAATAAAGCCCAAGATCGAGCTCGCTGAAAGACATTTTAAAAAGCACAATGCCAGAGGTCACCACAGACGTTCCTCTGAATGTGTTCTGTGTCTGAACTACACATTTACAACATACTGGGTATTATCCTGAATGCTTCATCACTGAGCACACATCAGGGAACACGGAGGAAATACTCACTCAGGACAGACACCGCATTGAGCGGCGCTACAAGAGCCAGAGGGGCAAAAGCGTAGGAGACAAAGTTGGCTGCCTCCCCGAGGCAGGTGAACACGAAACCAGACCACCAGGTTTTAGTGCGGTAGAAGGCACGCTGGTCCTTTGTCCCCGCTAACGTCACATGACTGTATTTCTGTGAGTGAAAAGCATGCTGGTTAAAGAGCTGTGACTGGAAGCAAACAGGAAACATGCTGCAGCACACAAAGCTAAAAGCAAACATGTAATGGAAACCACACAGCATGAAAAGCTAAAGAAATACGTTAAAGTAGAAAGTAAAGAGAGCAGCACAGTGGCAGCGACGTATCCTGAGTCTATAACTGAGTATTACTTCATTCACATCCTAGATTCTGCTTAAGGCTGATAACAGTAACAGCAGAACCCTCCTGACAAGAGTAATGTAAAATATATATATAAACATCTGTAAGCCAGCTAGGAAACCCACCAGATCCTGTTAAACACAAACTAAAGAGGAAAAATAAAAGACCAAAAAGAAACTAAAGCAGCAGATTGGAAACCGTCAGTTCAGAAACAAGAAGAAATCAACGGCTGTGGATTCATCAGATTCATCAAAAAGACGTTTTTTATGTCGTTCACGTTGAGTTCAACTTTAGCAAACTCCACATGTACAGTCAGTGATGCAAACACAACTTCTGAATGGACTTAAGGAGCTTTTTTCCATCTTATTAATAATAATAATATTAATAATCTTTCCTGTGTTTTATGTATTTGCTTGTATGTTCTGCTTTGACGGCTTTGTTGTAAAGCACTGTGGGTACCGTTTGGTTATTATAAAGGTCTATACAAATAAAAGTTGATTGATTGATTGATTGATTGATTGATTGATTGATTGATTAATAACCCTTTAATGAATAAAACAACATCCTGAAAAGAACATAAATGGAACAATGCAGAAAAACCAGAGCCCATGAACCGTCACAGAGACATAAGAGACGTAACTCCTCAGTCTAGGAGACGTCACAGCTCACGTTCAGGATCTAACTAACATCAGGCCGTATGTGTGTCTGAATGATGTGTCCACGCACAACAGTCATGTGGCAGAACGAGCGATGTGAAGTCATGGAAATCAACTCAAACACATCCCACGACAGCTTTTTGTCGTTGCACGACACACTCAGATTTTTAGACACGCCATCTTTTTTTCTTTTTTTTTTTTTACTTCAGTCACAAAACAGTTTGTTGACCCTCCATGTGTTCACAGCAACACGAGCAAAGGACAGGAGAGAACCACGGAAAGGCGAGAAATGGTTGCAAAATAACTGTACGGAAACATTTTGACCAGAAACTGGTTCTCTGTCAGCAGGGTCCAGACGCTGTTTCACCACAAGAGGAAAGACGACAGCATAGAAATCAGCAGCTCAAAGTCAGATCTACATACCGACCAAAAACAACTAAACTGAGTCTGATGCCAGAGTTACACCAACAGGAGTCACAAGCAGCCTGTTCTCACTGGTTTTAATTATTCTTTACATCCAGTACAGATCCACCCCATCACTAAACCAGTGGAGTCATTCTGAAGCATTCCCACACTGACTTATTCTCCTTACAACTCCTGTATTTGTTCATATGTAGTATTTTTTGGGCAGCAGACATCAAACCAAACACATGATGGAGTAAAATGAGTTCAGTACCTGAATGCTTAAGGAGATGCTCACAAGCAGATTTCCAAAAATAGCAAGTAAAGTCCCGATGAGGTTGTCCTGGAAAACAAAGAGCACATTTATTTAATTCACATAGAACAGAACAATCTACAATTCAGATTCAGCTTTTTATAGAAACAACATCACTTCATGAATGTATTTCCACCAGGATCCTGATAATAAATGACTGTTTGTCTCCCTTCAGTCCTACATGTGTCATTAAAATGCTTTAAAATCTGAATCTTAACAGAAACCGTGTTTTAACAGCTGCTGCTGAATTAAAAAGTAAAACCAAAGCGGTGACAGCCGGTGGTAGGGAAGCGGAGCGTCTCACCGTGTAGGAGCCTCCGGTTCCGCTCAGGTCCATACTCAGGCTCGTTATTAATGACTAGAACTATCCGAACATTCAAACAACATATATCTCATCTTATCGCGTTGGTTCTGGTCTCACTTATAACATCTATCGCTCATTTGTTGGAGTTTGTCTCGCACTACACCATCTTCAGACCGGGACCTCTCACTTCCGGGTTGAATTCGTTTGTTTCAGGTTACGTCATGACGCAAGACGGTGATACTTTAACCACGTGACCGTGCGCGTACACATTTGACAACAACGAGCTTCTATTTACATATTGGATAAGAGGAATACTTTACAGTTTTAATATATTTTATAGTAGCATTCATTCAAACTGATTCTCTTTTATTGTATTTATTTTTATCTGTTTTAACGCCGTTCCTGTTGTTTGCTGTAGTTCTGCCTTCAGGCTGCAGTACCGCTTGAGAACAGTAGGTTGAGCCCTTGAGGTAGAATGGATCCAAACTAAGAGCTGAGGTGGAGGATTTTAATCAATTTAATTGGCAATCAATTGCTCGTAAATTCTTGGGTTTGACTGAGAGCATCATGGGCTTGGACGTGTCCAAGAACAATCATCACACAGTCCGTCCATCACAGTCAGACATGTTCATGGATCACGTGGCACAGATTAGTTCTTCACACAAACAGTCATCTCTGAAAGAGCCTGTGCAAATAAAAACAGGCTCAAGTTCAACGAGACAATAAGACAGAAGACAATCACATAACAATGGGCTGACTAACGCTGATGGTATGTCCCGTCCTGATGGCAGCAGAGCAGGACGGACAGCGCGTCTAGAACAGGAGCAGCTCAGAGCAGCTCAGAGCCGGAGCTTTAACACACAACAGCTGCTTCTTCTTCCTTATTTCAGAAGCAAACAGAAATCATGACAGTAGCTGATGAGTCATTGTTTCCATGTGCCATGATGCAGGGCAGCACATGTGACCATATGATGAGAAACTGGTTTAAGCAGAGCCGGTACCGGCCCGAGGCATCAGCGACCTGAGCGCCTGCTAAGGGCCCCGGTCACCAGCAGGGGGCCCCCAAGAGCAGTTAACTTTTAAAAAATATATGTACAATTTTATTAATTGTACATATTTCACCATGTTGCGTAATAAATACCTGTAGGTGGCGCCACCTGGACACAGCCCGGGCCTGACTGGGTGTGACGCTGACAGAAACATCCCCGATGATGTGTTCAGGGGCATCAGTCTGACTGCTGTACATGAGAAGGAGTGATGTGTTCAGGGGCATCAGTCTGACTGCTGTACATTAGCAGGAGTGCAGCAGTGGTTTCTGAGTGATGACACCGTCTGTCAACACGATGTTCAACCAACAAACTACATTTAATCAGATTGTTTTTAATCATCACTAACCAGTGACTGGCAGCAGAAACAACCTTTTCACTTCATTCTAACGTTATGCTCCACATGATGTTGTCAGTATTTACTTAAATACATTTTCATTTCTCTCCACTTCAGCCTTTTTCTATTTTAACACTATATCACTTTAACTCAGCCACTCTTCAGGTTTGGACTCATGTTCCCTCCTCCTCGGTTATTCTGTCGACAGTTTTCCAGAATAATTTCCCTCAGACTCATTGATGAATTAAATCATCAGCTTTGTCCTCAGTTGTCTTCCTCCTGTCCTTCTTAACTCCTGAGACGTCCTGCTGTCCTGTTGGAGACCAGATCTCAGAGCAGCCTTCAGCCTCTGTGCCTCACTGACCTCCACAGGTCCAACCAGGTCCAACCAGGTCCAATCAGGTCCAACCAGGTCCAACCAGATCCAACCAGGTCCAACCAGGTCACTGCAGCTACTCGGTCCGACGACATGGAGGCCGAGCGCCATACAGACGCCTTCTTAACGTTTAGGTCCTCTCAGCCAGCAGACACCGCCAAAACTACGACAAAGGTCATGCACAGCATTTTAAATACACGAAATTTCCCAAGAAGAGCGTCTCTAACTAGACGGACTCAAGTCTTTCAAGCTAGTTCCAGTCATTAGACGGGTCCCAATACGCCAGCGTGCACCAACATTAAAGCGTCCACACAAAACACTAACATCACAAACAGATGAAGACACAGGTACCGTGTGGGCCTGTCACACCGGGCAGAGTCCATGTGGGTTCCTCTGTAGCCCGACAGCACCTGACCCAGAACCCACAGGTGACCCTGGACTCACCTGTGGTCACGTGACCTGCTGCATTCTCCACCAAACAAACATTTTATTAAAAAGCATCACATTTTAACTTAACATCAGTCTTAAGTTTGTACATTTTCAAATTGATCCCTTTGAGGTCCTATTTAGGATTGTTTGTTAGTTTGTTTTATTTTCATTTATCAATTTTATGAATTCAAGCATTTTTAAAACTAGGACAGAAGATAAACACAAACTTGACACATAAATCTAAAAAAACAACTGTAATATTTTTACATGAGTGAGTCTCACTAACTCTGGCCGCCCCTCACCAGTTTGGTGCCCCCTCGGCCCACTTGTTGTGCACTTGAACATATATTGCTGTGAGTAGACACTGCCTGGCTGCAGCGTTCATGCCTTCCTCTGGCTGCAGTGTTCATGCCTTCCTCTGGCTGCGGTGCTCATGCCTTCCTCTGGCTGCAGTGCTCATGCCTTCCTCTGGCTGCAGC
>NW_007578847.1:99480-101329 GCF_000690725.1 Stegastes partitus
TGATCACAACATTGTTCTAGAATGTCACGATGACGTTGTGAGGCGACATCACCCACCTCCTCAGAGAAGAACCTAAAACGTGACCGTTCTCAGGTGTTGGACTGATCCAGTTCACTGTGCCTCTGTCTCTTTGTTCTTGTGTAGTTTTGGGCTTCAGTGATTCTCTAAACGGAGACGTCAAACCTCGTATCTTGTTAATGGGTCTGAGGAGGAGCGGGAAGTCCTCCATCCAGAAAGTGGTTTTCCATAAAATGTCGCCCAATGAGACTCTGTTTCTGGAGAGCACCAATAAGATCTGCAGGGAGGACGTCTCCAGCAGCTCCTTTGTCAGCTTCCAGATCTGGGACTTCCCGGGCCAGATCGACTTCTTCGACCCCACCTTTGACTACGAGATGATCTTCAGAGGCACCGGAGCTCTGATCTTTGTCATCGACTCACAGGTCAGAAAAACCGTCTGTAAGCATCCACAGCAAACAATATAGGAGTCATCATTCCTGAATAAACTATTTCCTACATGGCTGCTCACCTTCAGTCCAGTCAGAGGCTGTAGCTATCAGAGGCGTAGATGTGGGTTCAGAGAGCTGGTCTCAAACGGGCACTGATCAGAACCAGTAGAACCATAATCTTCTGCAGCAGTTGGTATCAAAGCAGCATCCATTAGTTTGTGTTGTGTTCCTCCACAAAGTTCTCTCTGCTGACTTCTTTCATGAGCAGACTTTGTAGAGAAGCTAGAGAGAGGATGAGAGCGTTGCGGCTGTTTGTCCTCCTGCCAGGACGACTACGTGGAGGCTCTGAGCAGACTGCATCTCACCGTGACCAGGGCCTACAAGGTCAACCCAGACATCCACTTCGAGGTGTTCATCCACAAAGTGGACGGCTTGTCGGACGACCACAAGATCGAGAAGCAGAGGGACATCCACAAACGAGCCAACGATGACCTGGCAGACACGGGCCTGGAAAGAATCCACCTCAGGTGGGCTTTGGGAAGGTTTTTGGCCATTTGTCTGAATTAAATACACACTGATTATATATTTAGACTGAAACATATAATCTGTCAGTGACTGTGTTATTGAGACTCATTCCAACAAATGCTCTTTTGCACTTTTAATGAAGTCTTTATTTTATTGTTATTATCCTGATTGGTGACATTAAATGTCATGTCAGGTCAGAATCCAAGGCTGTCGGTACGTTCAGGCTGTTTTTATGGGTTCTGTTCACTTTTCCTAAAATCCTGTCGGACAGCAGGTTTAGGATTAATAAGGGTCACGGCTGTATAACCAAATGTCCTTCTCCCTCAAACATCTATAGGAACAGTATGTAGATGTATTCAGGTATTTGTCCTTAGACCTTAAAACGCTAATGTTCTGATTCGTGACAGTTGTCTTGGTATTTGTTCATATCTGAAAAGTCTCATCAAAATGTCAGATATAACTTGTGAGTACAGTTTATTCTGATGTCCGTTCTTCTCCTGACCTTCACAGCTTTTATTTGACCAGCATATACGACCACTCCATATTTGAGGCTTTCAGCAAAGTGGTCCAGAAGCTCATCCCACAGCTGCCAACACTGGAAAACCTTCTCAACATCTTCATATCTGTGAGTAGTCTGCTCCTGTGGCACACAGTCAGACTGGCACAAATACATCTGGGTCTGTTTAGTAAACCTGGCAGCGCTGCTGAACAGGATCAGCTGTCTGCAAACCGTCGGCCATCACACTGGATCAGGATCTGGATCAGGATCTGGATCAGGATCACGGCTGTTTGTTGTCATTTCCACATACAGGGTGTTTGGGAGCAAAATGCCATTTCTCATGACCCCAGGTGATAACACACACACACACACACACACA
>NW_007578847.1:101516-109715 GCF_000690725.1 Stegastes partitus
AAGTCATGGTTGGACATTAATTTTCTGCGTCTCAATGAAAGCTAGACAGAGATTTGTTGTTTTTAGCCGTTCAGACCAGTTACGTGAAGGTACTGGTGCTCTCGATCCCGTAGGTGCTTCTAACCTTTGACAGTGCTTTTAAATCAGACAAACAGTTCTGTCTGGTTCTAGTTCAGGCTGTTGGCCAAAGTGAAGCCCTGTCTGTGTGATGACGACTCTGAGAGACTCGTACATGTTTGTTACAGCTGGACTGGATCACTGCAGCTCTCTGCATGTGGGTCTGGACCACACGTCTCTTCAACTACTGCAGAATGCTGGACAAAGAAACGGGAACACGTCTCTCCAGCTTTTGGTTCCTTCACCACCAACCGCTTGCTCAGAGGAAGTCCAAAGGCTGCTCTGGATTGTTGGTTCTGTTTAACTCTGTAGAGTCCATACGTGACCATGTTAAGCTCTGTGTGATGTTGTAAAGTGCTCGTGACTCGTTCAGGTGTCTGGATCCTCTCATCTATCACACTTCCACTCATGTAGCAGCCTCTCTACAAAGATGGTGACACTTTGGTTTAGATTCATATGATCAAAGGATTAGAACTGATCAGATAGAATGATGCTGATCAATGCTGTCCTGTCTTGTTTTTAGTTTTCCCAGCTGACTGACAGGTGTGTGTGTGTGTGACATACCTTCTGTAAAGACAATGAAAGAAATGCACTGGTCTGTCTGTCGGTATCTCAGCTTGGCTCAGGAGGTAATGAACAGGTAACATTCACCTGACATTCCTCTTCTGTGTGTTTTCAGAACTCCAGCATTGAGAAGGCCTTCCTGTTTGATGTGGTCAGTAAGATCTACATCGCCACAGACAGCAGTCCAGTGGACATGCAGACGTACGAGCTCTGCTGTGACATGATTGACGTGGTCATTGACATCTCCTGCATCTATGGGTGAGCCAGCAGACACGCTCAGCAGACTCCAACAACAGCAGCCATGCTAGCTTCTAGCTGTCGTGGACACTGTGCAGACTTCTGCAGTGTCACAGAACATGAAAGATGCTTTTAGTCTTTAGTTATGGTCATGTCATTGCTTCCATACAAACATTAGAGACAGCACACGCTGNTGTGTGTATGTGTGTGTGCATGTGTGTGTGTGTGTGTGTGGTGTGTGTGTGTGTGTGTGTTACTGTGTGTGTGTGGTGTGCGTTCAGCAGAACATGTAGGGTACAGATGTTCTCTCTCTCTCTGTCTCTGTGAGTCTCGTGAAGGGATGAGTGCAGCATGTATTTCCTCTCAGTGCGCCGCTCTCCTCTCCGGGCCGGTGTGATGCCTGACGAAGGCTCCATCGTCTGCTCAGAACCATGATGCAGCGCCTGCTGAGCCCGGCTGGAATGAACCCTCTGAAAGGGGCTTCTGACGCTCTCACCTGTGGACTTGTGCTGTCAGGATGCCTTATTTGACAAAACCTCTACTTTTGCTTTTCTGTCTGGTTCTTTCCGGGGAATGCCGTAAGTACGGTCACCGGGTGCGGAGATGGACCGGTACCGTGGAGAACCAAAAGCATGGCACGTAAGTACACGTTCTGCATGTGTGAATGTGTGAAACCTGTTGACTGGTAACAGGAAGTGAATGCTGCTGCTTTACATAACAGGCAGGATGCATCAGACATCAGATGTGCTGCCTAATGTGGACTCCAGCTCTCTAACCGGGTCTGTGGACGCTGGTTTAAGATGCTTGAGGATGATGGTGCTCATGGATTACATGCTGTGGTATTTAGGGGGGAAGCACAATTATGAAAAGACAGCAGAGCTCAATGACAGCTGCTCCATGTGCAGGCAGTTAAAGATGCATTAAAGTGCTGGAAAGGCTTTGAACTGTTTGATGGCTGATGCTCTCCTTTACTGGTTTGGTGAACAGAAACCGTTAAAGTCTGAACTTCTGTGCAGGAGATGTCATCCTGAGAGCCACTTCTGACCGCACGACTGTTTAAATCTGAACAATGAGTTCATCAGCTGACATAAAGTCAGTTTACAAGCTGTGCTCACATCAGCACACGGAGGGCATCACTACGTCAGCATGAGGTCCAAACAGCTTCACCACTAAGGATAGATAACAGACATCCTGTTTTTTAATGTTTTTGGAGGTTTGGAGAGTTAAAATGATTCCCCGTTTGTTCTTGTTGAAGCAGTGCAGCAGGTTGTGGTCATACCTGCACACAGGAAGTGATCAATCTACGCATGTTTGTCGGGCATCGTTTCTGATCACATAACAACCAAACAGGTCTTCAGTCAGCTGTTTGATAATGAATCCCATCTTCCTCCAGCTCCATCACAAAGAAACCTCCAGATGTGACCAAGTCCCGCAAAGTGAAGACAGAGCATCTGCTCAAAGTAGATGATCACGACTTCACCATGAGGCCAGCGTTTGGAGGTGAGTGGAAGAGCTTTTATTTCAGCAAAGCACCACATGTACTAGAACTGTAATGAAGCCGGCTGTGACGACACATGATGCCAGCAGCTCCTCTAATGTCTGAATTCTCTGGTCGTCTAAATCCCTTTTTGTTTGTTTGTTTTTGTCAGAATGACTAAAAGCTTGAACCTGCAGTCCGGTTCTAAATACCAGTTCTAAGCAGCAGATTATATGAAGCTTTCTGTTTTATAGTCAGAAGAATAAATGCAGTCTCCTGCGTATCCATGTGATGTTTAAACGCTGACTAGAAGCTCTGTGTGTTATGTTGCCCTCACTTGTGCACCAACAATAAACCAGTCAGTATTAACTTGACCAATAAGCAGACGTGTCAGTGTAGAAACACCAGAGCTGTGTTAAGTTCAGTTCACACTTGCTGCTGCTGTTATAAGGCTCCTGATCAATGTTGTGACCATCAGCAGCTTCTCTGCTTGTTTGTTACATTTTTGAAAACAGAAGGTGGAATTATTTGATTTACATTCAGACTTGTAATAAAGCATTCTACTGTTATCAAGGTGAGATGTTCGTAGACCTCGACAGGAGCACACCTGTTCCTCCGTGAATTCATAGCCATTGAATTCAGAATTCAACAAGCTGCTTGTATCGAAGCCTTAGACCTGATCNCAGGACGTGACCTCCAGAAGTCGATGATCATCTCCTTGGTTTTGTCCACGCTGAGCAGCAGGTTGTTCTCGCTGCACCAGCCCTCTGGGGTTTCACTTCATCTCTGTTCATTGGTTCTTTGTTCTGGTGAATGAGTCCCACCACTGTGGTACCATCAGCAGCGTGATGGTCTGGATCTCCTCATGTGTGGCTGCACGGTCGAGTGTCAGCAGTGACAACAGTGGACTGAGCACACAGTCTGGAGGAGATCCAGAGCTCAGCGTGATGGAGTTGGAGATGTTCTTTCCGATCCCGACAGGCTGGAGTCTTTCAGTCAGAAAGTCCAGGACCCGGAGACATGTGGTGGTGTCCAGGCCGAGGAGGAGGAGCTTCTCCATGAGTCTGGGGGATGTGTGACATGTCAATAGTATTAACAGAAATATAAATATAATATAAGTTACTAGTCTGTGTATGTGTTCCTACTTTAACTTTTTCTTCATTTCAAACAGATGATGCCTCACATCAGTCAGTAATAATCCACTCACTGTTTTCACATCGGTTACATTAACAATATATTATCAATCAGTCTTTGGTTATTCTGCTCAGTTTTATAATAAACGGATGGAAACTGAAACTAAACATGATATTAACAAACTCTGGTTTTCATTTGATCATTAGATTGTTAATAAATAAGTGCTGAAGTCACCACAAACAAGAATCATCTCCTCATGATGTTTTCATATAATTCAGAAATCTTCTTTTTGAACTGATCAACACATGAACCACCAGCAGACCTGCAGTCTGAGAGCAAAGGGTTCTGTTAGGATGACACGGTACCATGAGGTCTGTAAGGTCACATGGAGCTGCTCATGGAGAGTTTATATGTTAGAAGCAGGATTTAGATTCTATCCTGGATTTTACAGGGAGCCACTNAGTGGAAACTCTTGAACTCTGGTTTCAGTTCAAACAAAGAAATAAACGGTCGAACTGACAACAAATATACAAGAACATGTATTAACTACGACTACCTGTTTGTGCATCTTCTACAAATACCTAAGATTCAATATGTTCTTCCTCAGTTCTGGTCCTGATGACCTGGAACACAGACTCAGTCCAGATGTTGGGATCATCACTCGGTGATGTCGAACTTCCTTCATTTTCAGATTGAAATTATTCAATTAAATGTGGGATAGGAAGCTGTGTTTGGAGGAGAGAACGGTCGGGAGGCCACTGTGACTATCTCCTCTTCTCCTAAGGTTTGGTTTTCCTCAGGATGGATTCACTGAGTCCATTCTGGGGGAGATCCTAACCCTACATCTTCTAGTCGTTCATCTTACCCACATCTTCAGGTTTTATGTGAGCTTTACTCGTGAACCTGCCACCAGAAGTGTAATCTTATGTCACAGATCTGTTTTCTACCATCTTTACGTCCACTCAGGCCGGCCTTCTGTTTGGTTTGGTCCATTGGAGTGTTTCAGAGGTGAACTGTCTGACATCGATCTGCTCTCATGTTTCTGTGGTTGTTCACACTTCTCATGCTGGCGTCTACTGTGTCTCTTCTGCTCCAGTCTAGAAAACAGTGAAGCTGGTTTACCCTATGACAAGGAGTCCATGGCCATCATCCACCTGAACAACACCACGGTCATGTACCTGAAGGAGGTCACCAAGTTCCTCGCCATGGTCTGCTTCCTCCGCAAGGAGAGCTTCGACAGGAAAGGTCAGTCTGGTGAAGAAGTCGTATGTTTGTGTGTTCGTCAGAAACCAACCGTGTGATTCAACCACTGTTTGAAATGTCTCCTTTACCTGAGCTTAGCACAGGCTAGCAGCCAGTTAGCAAAGAGCAGAATATGGCGTCTCTTGCAGCTATAAATCAATAAAATGCCATTCTGACTGTAGTTTCTCTCCCAGAAGAGGACAGTAAAGGACTACAACAGTTACCTGAAGCTGCTCGCCTGCTCTGGTTTTTATTCCTGGTGTCATGTGATGTGATCACGCTGTGGGAATGGAACAGCACCAATAGTTTAAAGGACATTAAACAGCCAAAAACACACTTTGTAGTTCACAGCCGTCTGTAATATGGCATCCATACATCACTACCACACACACCAAGACAGAAACACACCTGCTGAAGGGAAGCTGCAGAGAGCAGCATGAATACAAACAGCTGCTGTATGATATATGCACAGACATGCTCAGTATGCACAGTCAGCGATAGACCTGCTCAGGTTGTGTGAGATGGTTCCAGGTTCCCTTTAAAGCATGTCTGTGATATCTGTTGATGGTGCACCTGTTGTAGAAATCAACGTCCTTTCTTGTCTTCTCTGACAGATCTGACTCGGTCTTCCTTCTCTCCCTCACAGGGCTGATTGATTACAACTTTCACTGTTTCAAGACGGCCATCCAGGAGGTGTTTGATGTTCGGGTCAAGGTTCAGCAGAATCGCAAACTGCTGAGCCAGAGGAGGTGGAGCAAGCTCACCAGTACGGTGCTGAGCAGCGTGCACTGACAGCTGATGGCATCACGTCACTCACCTGAGCCTCAATAAACGGACAAACTCTGGGAATTATTCCATCTGTTTAATCCTCCATCCGCTGTCCCTGTCCTCAGAGGCATCCTCAGGCCAAACTCTCCTCTGACTGTCTGGTTACATTTACTGAGCAGCCTCTCCAACAGATATAAGGATAAGTTCACTGATGCCGTGACCTCGGACACATCAGCCTCTGATTTCTGAAATGTAAATGGCTGTTAATAATAATTAGGTTTTGCTAAGCACACAGCCTGAACCTGTTCACGGCTGTGGATGGGGCGTGTTGAAGGCAGGACGAGATTTGAAGTTTGTCTTTAAAAGGTTTAGGTTTCACATCTGGCCACTTTGCTCTGGTCCTGATCGGATCTGTCAGAATGTGAGCATGTGGGTCAGAACTTTAGTTGTGTGTTTTCAGGTCAGTTCGTATCCTTCATGATACGACGGTAGAAACAAAGCGTTTGGTCAAAAGACTTTTAAAGAACACACATCAAACACATGTTGATTGTTTCAGGCTGAACTCCGACTCGACACCAAACCTCCACCAGTGACCACGTGGTACCAACAGAGTCCATGTTGCTCCTGCTGAACCTGGTCGGGTTCGCTGTGTGACTGTCTGATACGTTTAAATAAAACCATGTTGTCTCACCAGCTGCCTGCTTTGTAAAGTTCTGTCATCCATAAATCTTTAGACAGGCTGGTGCTGAGCCGGGTCATTGAGACCATTGGACCAGATCCTCCTGGTGGTTCAGAAAGTCCAAACTTCTAAACAAAGGAGTCACAGTTTAATTTGCTCCCCCTCTGTTTTAGTTTAAAGGCCCATCATTTCCCTTTTAGCCGTACGGCTGTAGCCTGGCAGGCATCCACCTTCACAAGAGACTTTCATAGAACTATTATTATTATTTATTTTTTAATGACCCAGATTTTGGTTTCTTTTGGTTTCATGTGTTTCTGTTCTTAGATGTTGATCAGTGATGTGATGGTTGATGTTTGTTGCTTTGAAATAAACTTGTTAAATAATGTCTGGGACTAAACAGAATGATGTCGATGCTTCTCATATGAACACATCTGAACTTTTAAACCAGCACGACCAGAAAGAAAGCTCAGAAATAAATGGAAGCATGAGCATCCACAGGCTGCAGGTGGATCGGTGGTTAGCACCGTCGCCTCGCAGCTAGAAGGTCGCCGGTTGGCGTCCCAGTGAGGACACCCGGGATCTTCCTGTGTGGAGTCTGGTTACCTGTCCAGGTGAACCTGCCTTCACCCTGAGTCAGCTGGGATAGGCTCCGCCCCCCATGACCCTGGTGAGGATGAAGGTGTAGAGATGATGGATGGATGAGAAAACCAGACATGACTTCTGAGTTGGTATCGACTGACGGTTTGTTGAATTGAGGGAAATCCTTTGACGTTTTACTTCAATCAGGAAACCGTCAGACTCAGAGGACAGTTGTTAGATATTACCTCTGCAGCAAACACATTAAAAACAAGCTTTCGTTTCTGTTTTATTTATTTATTTAGGTGAAAAATAAAACTAAATATATGAGCTATGTGCAGGTTTGACTGCCCTCATGTGTCACAGCTCCAGAGCTTCAGGAGTTCTTGAACTCTTCAGATCTTTGGTCTCAACGACGGTTCTTGTTGTTTTCTGGGTCAAACGAGGCCAGAGAGGAAGCCAGATGGTTTTTGGTGTTTAGCTCTCTATACAAGATGGTCTTTAAATGGTGATAATATTTTAGCAGCTGAATGTGGACGTTAAAGTAATTCAGGATAAAATGGTTCTTGAGTTTTGCACAAGTTAAAAATCCAGGTGAAGCGTTTTGTTTACATGTCATCAGTCCGGCCTTCTGGCTTCATATCGATCTGGGCATCATCATTTTAAAATGTCTTTCTGTTCGGCACCAGCTGGTCGGTTTAACTGCTTTCTGCATACATATATTCATGTGCTTGTGCACATGTGCAGACATGTCTCATCCTTGCCAGGTCAACTGTGGATTGCGTAACAGCTGCTGGTGGCTGTCGTCTGCACTACAATGTGTTACATAAGACAATTTGATTTTCTGAGTTATAATCCGGCCTGTGCTGAGCACTCCCCATCTGGGATTTCCAGCCTGTCCTCATCCTGAGCTCTGCTCTCACCGCGGCCCACAGCTGATTCACACATACTCCACATATGAAGATGGGTCAGACTGTCCCCTCTGACATTCTGGGGACTAATTCCCCACAATATGGCACCTTTGTGTCTTTGTCAGTACATCTGATCCACGACAGTGATCAGAAACACAGAGCTGAGTGTTTTTGGGCCAACATTGCAAACAAACCATCACAGAGTTTATTATAGTTTATTATACATTCACTTTAATGACTGTGTAATGGTTGGTATAGAGCAGCTGATGACGGACCTCAAAACGTTTCTCAGGCCGCGAGTTAAACTCTGTTGAAAGTCAAAGAACTTTGTTTGTTCTTTCTGAAATGAACAGCTGCACAGTGGCTCAGTGGTTAGCACCGTGGCCTCACAGCTAGAAGGTCGCCGGTTGGCGTCCCGGTGAGGACACCCGGGATCTTCCTGCGTGGAGTCTCCATGTTCTCCCCGTGCAGCGTGGGTTCTCTCCGGGTTCTCC
>NW_007578847.1:115415-118515 GCF_000690725.1 Stegastes partitus
GTCCAGACATTACGGTAATAGAATATGGGGCGTCCATTCCACTCTCATAAAGTCTCCTAAAAGCACAAGACATGATAAACTGGAGACAAAATAATCACTTTTAAAATCTTGGCATTTTTTCGGTATATGAGAAATAGAAGAGCAGAGATTTGAATGAGTTGAAGGAGTCTGCCGACGGTTTGGGTGTCTGACTGTGTGGACAAGAGTCAGGATGACTGAAGGTAACAGACTGTGATCAACATAAACTGTCCATGAACCAACAGCGAAGGTTCATGCCTCACCGTGTTTACCAGATTTACTAAAAGACTGAAGGAGACTTCAGACGGATCTGTGATGAGGTGGAGCCATCGTCCAGTCAGGGTGGAGGTCAGACTGCTGGACACACAGTCCACATGGACACTATTCTGTAGCTGTCACCATGTTGACTGTAGGATTGTTCCCCTCATGTGACTGAAGTGTTTCTAGAGAAGAATGGACACCTCACATTCACAGGACACCATGTGTGAAGAGTAAAAAGTTAAGAACTTTAAAAATGTGTGTCTTAGACTTCTGTCATTAGGAAGTGTTAAATGGAAGGAACGTCAGCGATGCTTTCAAGATGAAGCATGTGGTCAGACAAGGCAGTCCTGGAGACCGTGGAAACCAACCGGACCCAGGGGGTGTACGTCAGGACCAGAAGAGACAGGAACTCCTGAATCGCTTCAGACTCAAACGATGGACTAAACAGTGGAGATATGAGTACAGAAGCTTCTGTAGGCCGATGACTCAGACCGAGCTGCTGCTGACTGGATGAAGTACAAGAACCTGTCAATCATTTTGCCACAGATGCCCACTTCTTTGGGTTAAAGGTTGTTTCCAAAACCGAGCTCTTTCATCAGCCTACCACCTACCTTCACAGTGCTGGTCATGCCAGGTTAACCACACTGGCCAGTAGTCTGCAGCATGTTTCCCTGACCTCAGCAGCAAAGTGACCAATGTAAACAGCTCAGGTCTGGAAGAAGACAGCCAGTCGGCCAAGCAGTGACGTGGAGCTCTGCACTCGCCTTTCTGATCATGTCATGATGTCAGACTGCAGAAGACACTGCTGCTGGATGACCATGCTACGCTACACCACCAAATCCACCATCCTTTATCAAAAGCACATCAAGCGGACTTATGTCTCCTTCAAGCTCGGATTCTCTACCAGAGACCCGGGAGCTTGATGGTTCTGCACAATGTCGTGGCTGTTCTGAGGACTGCCCTGTTCTGGACAGACATCTCAGATGTTGTTCCAGGGATCTGCTAAAGCCACTCTCCCAGTTTGGGTGTTACAGCCCCGAGTGCTCCAGTAACTACTGGTTCTGATGCTGGCTTCACTTTCACCACACCTTGTCCAGCTCCTCTCTCAGCCCTTGGTGTTTTTTTATTGGATCCACTCAGTGAGGTTCATTTAAGGCCAGACAGTCCTGACAATGAAGGATCCCCAAAACGAAGAAATCCCGTCCAATGACTGGCCGATATGCTCGCTCTGCACAACATGGAAGCTCCTATCATAACACATGAGCAGGTGGCACCAGGTAGGACCAGCTACTGATGGACAGAGCAGAGCTGTACAACATCAGCAGGACACTGAGAAACCTTCATGAAGAACTCAGTGGGACTGTGGAAAACCACACTAGAGGCCACCTGAAAGCCAGTGGCCCAGATTAGCATCAAGTGCAGAATATACCAAGGAGATGATCTCTAAGTGTAGCCCTGTGATAGACTGGTTACCTGTCCAGGTGAACCTGCCTTCACCCTGAGTCAGCTGGGATAGACTCCACCCCCCATGACCCTAGTGAGGGTTAAGGTGTAGAGATGATGGATGGATGGATGGATGGATAGTTCCCAGTACAGGTTAAAACCCTAAAACCTTTGATACAACACGTTTAATCCCATTATTTTTGACGAGCACACCTGGCTGCCAGGTGAGGTCTTATGGCTCCATTCCATCTGCAGCCATACATAGCTGTGCGTTCATACATTCAGCCTAATCTGTAGCGAAGACAGATGCTGCAGGTCTTTGACTGGATGCAGGGGGAGGGGTGTGTGGCTAACGTGTGGGGTGTAGTATTGCTCTTAATCCTCGATAAGATAACACGTTAAGCTTGTTGTTAATCCTCGTAGAAGAGAAGAGATAAAAAGCCCATCAGCCAATTCATTTGATGTATGGGCTCAGAGCAAGTCATGCTATGATCTGTTAACTGTATACCAAAGCCACAGTGTGCTTTTCAGAAAATGTGGTGGCTTAGCGGCGTTGTGGATTTACCAGAGGTCACAAAGTCCGGGGAGGGTTATTTCACGTAGCCTATTACTTTATTATATCCTTCACTTAGGCCTTAAAGGCACACAGTTGCATTCAGTGAAAGTAGGTCTGTCTTAGGAGGAGCCGGGGATCAAACAGCATGACCCTGCCATTAGAGGAAAACCCTCCGGCCTGCAGAGCCACAGCTGTTCCAGATCACATTACTCCGTCCCTCTGTCCATTATACCTCTGCTAACCCCACGTGTTCTGCAGGGAGGGACAGCCTAGTGTCATGCATGTGATTGTGATGTGTAGCGTCCCTGTGCTCTGATGCATCACTTATCAAAGTAGAAGCTGACATTTATCAGCATAATAGCTGCACTGCCTTCAGATGGCTGCGTTTTTAAAAAAAAAAGCACATAAAGCAGCCGTGGACATTCATCTACCAGTCACTGCAGACTTCTGCCTGAAACCCTCGTAAACATTTTAATGCTGATTTTAAAAAGGTTAAAGAACATTTGATTAAAATAGTTTATCTTCAGCTTGTGTAGGTTGACCCTGGGTCTGCAAAGCTCTGTGGGGTCTTTTAACAAACCACCCAGAACTTTGGTCTCATGCAATGCTTTTACAAGCAACGCCTTAACAAACGTACAAACACTACCTGCTGAGCATCACCCAGCAGAAAGACGAGTCTGGAGACCAGCAGGAGAGCACATGGATGCACTGACCACCTAAAGAAGCAGGAATCTGGGTTCAATGTCTTCATGTGGCTGTAATGATTTGTCAGTGATTCAAGACCAAATAACAAGAACAAGGTTTTACCGTGTAGAATAACTC
>NW_007578847.1:119894-122520 GCF_000690725.1 Stegastes partitus
TGTCACTTGTAAACATGAACATGACTAAATGTTGGTTTATTTGCACAAGAGTCTCCGTTTATGAAACGTTACAAACAGCAGAATCTCGTGGTTTGCCTTGTCCTCCTGCTGTCCCTTTAATAACCACCACAGTCTGCGTTTCCTTTTGTGTGGCTGAAGTTTGAAGCAGTGCTCACCACTGTGTGGGTCAGCTGCACTCAGACCATCTGGAGGTGTCAGCTTAATCTGAGGTGACGGGAGTATGGATGCTAGCTTCACCCAGCGTGATTCTCTGTAGAGCCGGTCCAGGCGGGCTTTGCCGAGCTGCACGCCAGTCCCCATTACAGCAGTGACAAGTAGATTAAGCTGGCAGTGATTCCTCCTGTTGACTGTTTAGATTAGCGCAGCCACCAGTCTGTTACGCCATCGGACAGCTGTTACCCCACAAATGGCACTTTGGACCGACTGAACAACAGAAATAAAAACGAGAAGTGGCTTCGGACTGAACTGCTTACAGGTTAACAGCCCTATAGGACCAGAACTATGGATTTATACGCAGTTATATATCCATGTGTGTGTGTCTATATATCTATAGGTATATGTCCATCCATTATCTACACACCGCTTAATCCTCACGAGGGTCGCGGGGAGCTGGAGCCTATCCCAGCCGACTTAGGGCGAAGGCAGGGGACACCCTGGACAAGTCTCTATAGGTATATATATATATATATATATCAGGGATGCTTGAGATAAGGGACGAAACAGGTTTCAGATTTAATTACATCTTTTTAATACCACATTGTTTAGAATGGCTACACTGGCACATGGCTCCTGTCATACACATATTTTAGTTTGAATAGTTTTATTGTCAGGATCCCTGCCTGCCTCCTCTCTCTGTCCACCAGCCCTGCTAGCAGCCTGCTTCACTGCAGGTATTGGAGACAGCTGTGGGGATCACCTGTCCACCATCACCTCACTCCCATACATGCCCAGTGTTTCTCATGATCCCCGTTCTGTCTCCTGCCTGACTTCCTGTCTACCCTGATCCACCACCACCTGGACCCCCGTAGAGTCTTTCTGAGTTGTCCCCTTTTTTTGAGTTAGGTCTGGTCTAGTTTACCCCACTCTGTTTTCCGCCCTCCCCCTTCTGTATTGGTTTCTGTTTATTCTCTTATTCAATAAACCCCTTTAAACCTCACCACATGGCTTCTCAGACCCACCGTAACCTTCATGGAGGGTCTGGCTGTATGACGGTGAGGTCTATGTGAGCACAGAGCCGATGAAAAGCTCAGGCAGCCTCACCTGACACACAACAGGTGACAGGAAACGGCAGGAAGCACCCAGTCTGTCTTCACTGGTTTACAGTCACACTTGGTTTCCACCATCTCTGAATGTCCTCTGACTTCATTTCCCAGCAGCTTTGACCTGTGATGTTAGCCACATTAGCAACATGCTAACAGAAGTGTTCTTAATGTGAGGACATCGCCTTCGGTACTCGTGTTTGCTCTTGCAGCCAGCAGTAGAACTTCAGGTGGGCTTTGCTCGTGGCTGAGAGAGTTCAGGTCAACACAAATGGCTGTACGCTTGGTGGCCTTCTGAATAGCTCAGCTGTGAAGCAGAAGGCAGTGAGGGGACAGAATCATCCACATTTTTAGGTCAGTGACTGTTAGTCACCTGGTTTTTGCTTTTCTTTGTAGCAGAAGCAGCATGAACAGATTGTGGGCCCTCTGACCCTCTTTCACTCAGATCCCTGAATGAACGTGTTTGTATGTAATTAGTGGAGCGCTGGTTTAAAGTATGAAACCATCTATGTCTTGTGTGAGAAGAGGAGCAACACTTTAGATGCCATTGTTTCAGTAAGTGAAGAATAATCACAAACAAAACCCTCTTTAACCTCTCATCTGACTGCTCTGCTGATTCTAGCATTTAGTGTCTCCGATAATCTCTCTGGATTAAAGACTGTATAGAAAAGTGATGCAAAGTGGTTCAAATCGCCTGTAAATCTTACCTCCTCTTTGGCTTTCACTGTTAAGTGTGTGCCCACGGACATGTGAGATGGTCACGTAACGCTGTTGTCCTGATGTGGGTCACATGTCCTGATGGAGGGCGNGGAATCTGGGTTCAATGTCTTCATGTGGCTGTAATGATTTGTCAGTGATTCAAGACCAAATAACAAGAACAAGGTTTTACCGTGTAGAATAACTCGTCCCTGTCACCCTCGCCCCACTGCCGTAACCTGGGGGTCATTTTCAACACCAAACTCACCTTCACCAAACACATATATTCTGCTGCTAAAGCAGCTTTCCATCACCTAAAAAACACCGCCCGCCTCCGCCCCTCTCTCTCCATCCCCGCAGCAGAAACTCTCATCCACGCCTTCATCACATCACGCACTGGTTACTGCAACAGCATCCTCCTCGGTACCACCTCCAACCTCCTCAATAGACTCCAATACATCCAAAACTGTGCCGCCCGCCTCCTCACCTACACCTGCTCCAGAGACCACATCACCCCTGTTCTTCAAAACCTTCACTGGCTTCCCATCCCATTCCGTATCAACTTCAAAATCCTTCTTCTCACCCACAAAGCGCTCCATAATCAGGCCCCCTCTTACCTCAGAGACATGCTCCATCCCTACACCCCTTCA
>NW_007578847.1:125472-138568 GCF_000690725.1 Stegastes partitus
TGTAGATAAAGCGACTACATTCATCCAGAGTTTACTGCTTCCCTTTTAATGTATCACTAAACACTCATATTTAGAGGTGTTTATATTCCACTGGTTATTAGCACGATTACATTACATGTACGTATATATTTGCTGTTGTTTTACGATTACACCTCTGTTCTTTTCTATATCTTTATATTCTGTGTTTGCACTATTCTATGTGTATTTTTACTTCTGTTGGCCCTATTATATGTAAGTTATTCTGTCTATATGTGTGTATCTCTGTGTGCTGCTGCTGACGCTGAATGTCTAAATAAAGGCTGATCGGACCACATACACTACAAACCTATCTAATATCCAAATCGTTGCAACAGGTCCAGCTTGAATATTTTCTCCCTGTTGACGTGACCCACAAACAGAACTCGGGCTGGTTTCTGGGTCACTGGTTCTACCTGCTGTTGCCCTGATCCCTCATTCAGACGTTTCCTAAGTGAGGCATCTGTCTGTTCCTGGATTTCACACAAGTTAAAGCAAAACGCCGTAATGAGTTCACATGCTGCTAAAAGGTTCATTTCACTAATGCGCTTTTAACATTTAAATCCCATTCTCTGTATTTGAGTTTCCAAAACTCTTATTTAATATAAATAAACTTAATGTAGGATGAGGGAGAGATCAGCTTCGGGGATGAGAATCATAAACACAATGTTATTGATCTCCACGAGGAAACTGCTTTATTATGATCCATACACAGTTAAAAGTGCTGGTGTCCATACATTTACATTATTTGTATTTTATTTGAGCTTTATTTAAATGTGACGAGGCCTTCTTTCTCTATTGTTGTATATGTTCGAAATAATGAATGAATAAATTATTATTAGAACATTTGAAAAATGAGTTTGCCTGCTACAAACACAAACCTAAATAAAACAGGAGCAGAACAGTTCAGAGGACATTATGATCCATCCACCTGTTGATCAGAAACATCCACCGACCTGAGCGCAGGACGGCTGCCAGCTGGGCACCATGACTCGTGCATGTTGCAGTGGTTGGTGAACTATCTGGTCATGATGCGCTTGTGTTCGGCAGGTCCTGCCATCCCTGTTGGAGTAGATGTTCAGGTGGAGAGCCTGGACAGCATCTCTGAAGTTGACATGGTAAGAAAATCTGTTTCTGCAGACGGGTTACAGTCGAAGACAGTTTGTGGTGAGATGATAGATAGATGATCGATGGATAATAGATAGATGATAGATGGATGATAGATGGATGATAGATGGGTGATAGATGGGTGATAGATGGATAATAGATAGATAGATAGATAGATGGATAGATGGATTGATTTGTCTTGGTTTTAAATCCATATCCTGCTGTGCCTCCACCAGGACTTCACCATGACCTTGTACCTGAGGCACTACTGGAAGGACGAACGTCTGTCGTTCACCAGCAGCACCAACAAGAGCATGACGTTTGATGGCCGTCTGGTGAAGAAGATCTGGGTCCCTGATGTCTTCTTTGTCCACTCTAAGAGGTCCTTCATCCATGACACCACCACCGACAACATCATGCTGCGCGTCTTTCCAGATGGTCATGTGCTCTACAGCTTGAGGTCTGTAGACTGACTGGCATGCACCCAAAGACCAACATGTTAGTGGGATTTACAGGGTTTCTTCTGTTCAATAGGACTTTATGATTACATTCTACTGTAGAAGGAAGGTTTCATTGATATTTCTCACAGCACAGACCATAGCTGGGAGCAATGGGAGGCACTGGTTTCACTTCTAAAGCTAGTCATGGCTCAGTGTCGGTGACTTTCCTGGACTTTCCACAGAGCCTTTCTACACAGCAGTGTGAGTGAAGACCTGTTTTTTGGAGTTCAGTATTGGCAAGAGAGCCGTGCAAGCTGGGCTTCACCAGCAAACAAACAAACAAACAAACAAACAAACAAACAAAACACTATTCAATTCAGTTTTATTTGTGCAGCACAGTTTACAGCATATGTCATCACACAGTGCTGAACATAGCCAGGGTTAGCCTTTAGCCTTTAGCCTAGCATGGATCCGGTCGTACAAGCTGCCGGCGTAGCGTCCAATCAGACTCCGTGGTGGTGGAGAAAGTCCACATCACAACCGAGCGCCGCGATTTTAGCGACGTTCACTGTCCTGACGTTCCAGAAAGGCCTTTGGCTGTAAGTTTTGCAGAATGAACGTCTGGGATAGACACTAAACGTTCCCTCTCACGGTCTCCTGAAGGGGGCGCTGCATCCACGAGCACCGCCATCTCCATGGAAACCAAATTGTGAAAATGTTGTGTAAATGAGTAAATGTGTTCAAACTAATAATCACTCAGAAAAGCTGATACCACCGCCTGCAAGCCATGAGGTGGCGCTATCCCCAGAGTCTTTGAGGGTGGGTGTACGTGAACCAGTTTGTGGGTCGCTGAGCTAAACCGCTGATGATGGGTTGCAGGCGGCGTACTGCTGGGACTTCTGGATCCTAGGCTTCAGGATTGTTCTGTAATGTTGAACCCTCAGAAACAAAACACAGAACCAGCACTAATAAACCTGTGGACTGATTCTGAGCACAGACAACAGGAACTGAGCGGGGCTGGTGGGGACTGGTGCTAAAACAAACCCAAACACTGACTGTGGTTGAATTAGAAATATCTGAATAGTGTGTGCAGCACCAGGAGTGTTTTAAACGTGTCTGTTGGTCTGTCTGCTGTCAAACAGAGTGACGGTGACGGCGGCCTGCAACATGGACTTCAGCCGCTTCCCTCTGGACTCCCAGACCTGCTCCCTGGAGCTGGAGAGCTGTAAGTAGAGGCTGAGTTCCCTGTTTAAAGTCCTGACGTGGTGATGACACGCCCGGCTCTGTACAATCAGAGAATGCGTTAAATCAGCAGATCTCTCGTTGTTTGTTTCAGTTTCTGATGGACAGACACCACAGGAGATACCAGTCAGTAGGACTCCTGTTAAACTGCACGATCTACACTCATAAATAAAGACGATTTAATCTGTTACACTGGAGCTGTTTATATAATTCATACTTATATATTTTAAAGGGTCGGGCTGTGTGTTTTCCTCCTGGGCCTTCAGTGGCGTCTGGTCTGAACCAAACCACCTCTGAACCTCTTTCTTGAGATCTGGAAATGAGAACAGCAAAATGTTGTAATCTCTGCACATTTCTTTTAGAGTCTATAACCAGAGGACCACGCTGCCTCTGCTCTAACTATACATACACAAACACAGTGATGTGCACGGAGCATGTGCAGAGGATGTAGAGCCACACTGACAGAGACCGGCAGTGAGGCCAGACAGCAGCAGTCCATAAATGGTCTTCATAAAAAAAGGGAAGTAAATGTTTAACAGATAATCCTGCTAAAATGCTTACAAAAATAGCAAATGAATTAAAACCTGGAGGCAGCAGCACTCAGTCAATTAGCGCACACGTACAAAGCCGAAGCCCAGCAGAACAAAAAGCAGCTGAGACGAGGACAGAGCAGACACATTAGAAGAACACGGCAAAGTCACAATGGACAATTCCTCCTCTAAGAACAGCAGAGCTGAAGGCCAGCGTGGTCCATCAGTGTGGAGGTTGTAGCTGAAGGTGCTGCAGCGCCTGAACAAAGCATTTACCTCCTTGGACTCGTCCATCCAGAGGACCTTCTTCAGTCACCATCAGTCCAGTGTTTGTGCTTCTGGATGTTTACAGGCCTCAGTAAAGCTTCTCAGCAGCTCTTCTTCCCTCTAAGCCTTGTTCCATCAGTCATCTCTTATGGTCACTCTGGAGACCGTCTCAGACTCTGATCTAGAACCATCTCTGCCTGAAGATCAGCAGTGGTTTTCCTTCTGTCTCTGGTCCTTCAAGTCTTGAGGTGTCGACATCTGCCCCAGTTAACTTCCATTTCCTGCCTCTTTCTTGGCACATTGACTCTAAATCCTACCTGACCACACTGTGAGAACTCTTTCTGTCGTTGGTCTCAGAGACCTTCCAGCATCATGAGGTGTTTTAATGTGGACCACCCAGATACCCAAACCCGGCTCACTGGGCTTCTCTGAGGTTTATTGATCAAGCAGAACCTTCATCCACTAAAACTATTTTTTCTGCTCAGGAAGTAAACAGCTAAAATCTGAATCAGGAAATCATCACGTGCTTTACTATTTATTCAGTTATTTTCAGTAAATTTGAAAATTCATGGAGAACAATAATCTTATTTTATCATTTAAATTATAATTCTGGTTAAAGAGCTTCTACATGCTGGTGTATTAACATCACACTGTTAACGTAGGGCAGCTAAACCTGACACTGGCTGCTGGTCCGATACATCTGCTAAGCTCTGTGTGTGTATATTATAATATTTGAGTTTATACACACACACAGACACTAGATTTGGATTAGACTTGACTGGACGGTGTGGTGTTTGCAGATGCTTACACAGATGAAGACCTGATGCTCTACTGGAAGAGCGGCGACGAGTCCCTCAGCACCGATGATCGGATTTCCTTGTCACAGTTTCTCATTCAGAAGTTCCACACCACGTCTCGCTTGGCCTTCTACAGCAGCACAGGTACGCTAACACACACGTTACGGCAGTTTGTTCCAGATGTTTGAAACTTGTAAGATGTTCTTGTTGCAGCAGGTCTGGGAACCCCTGTGCAGACACAGATGCAGGCAGACGGGCAGGTGGAGCGTTCAGAGGAGTTTATTAAATGATAGAATGAAACTGAAACCAACACGAGGTGCAGAAACTAAACTGAGGGAAAAACAGAACCGGACTTCACTCAAAACTACAAAAACCTGAGAAAAACTCTCAGCTAACACCAGGAGGGGACACGGACCAAAAACTGAAGGGGGCAGACGAGCTCGGGGAATCCGGTCTAATGAGGGCTGGAGCAGGGCTGGTGGCAGGTAGCAGCAGGTTCAGGGGGGGCGGCTGAAGGAGGGCAGGCAGGAGACAGGAGACCAGCAGGGAGACCAGCAGGGAGACCAGCAGGGAGACCAGCGGGGAGACCAGCGGGGAGACCAGGTTTCATTGGTCTGGCAGAGACCCTGTGATCTTATGCATGGAAACGTACGAATAAAACCAACTAATTTCACTATATTACAAATGATTAGTGCCTCTCGTGGTCCGTCCTGTCAGATATATTGAGGAATAAGTCATGTGAGCTTGTGGTGTCTCTTCTTTTGCTTTCTGGTAATATTGAGTTCAATCCAAGGTTTAGGGGCAAAGACAACGAATGCTCCGTGATGCTGAGAGACTCCAGACCTCCATCTGGGCCTCCACCAGGCAGGGAACGGATACGAAGCTCTAATGTGCATGATTTTGATGTTAGAGATCAAAGCTCACAGATGTTGGTGCAGCAGCTTTCAGGGAGAACAAGGAGTTCACATTTACAGCCGACACCAAGTGTTGATGTTCTGTGGAACCAGTGCTGATGTTCTGTGGAACCAGTGCTGATGTTCTGTGGAACCAGTGCTGATGTTCTGTGGAACCAGTGCTGACGTTCTGTGGAACCAGCGCTGATGTTCTGTGGAACCAGTGCTGATGTTCTGTGGGACCAGTGTGTGCGGTTCTGAAGCAGGTCTGTGTGTCTGCAGGCTGGTACAACCGTCTCTACATCAACTTCACGCTGCGGCGGCACATCTTCTTCTTCCTGCTGCAGACCTACTTCCCTGCCACTCTCATGGTGATGCTTTCCTGGGTTTCGTTCTGGATCGACCGGCGGGCTGTGCCAGCCAGAGTTTCCTTAGGTAAAAAAACCATGTCTGATTTCCTTTGAAGAGACTCAGTTTGCCCTGAGGAGCATCTGGTCGTGTGAAATGATGAAAGCTGGCCATGACATGCTCACATGCATGTGTCATCACACAAACTTCCCATCATCTGCCACTCTTACTACTTTCTTCTGAATTAGTTTCTAGGTTTGGGTCATTGCCATACAGGCACCTACCGTCCCCCTTACTGAGGTCCCCTGTCCAGCCTTCACTCTCATTAAATCTCCCTGTTACGGAGACTGACTTAAAAAATCAAACAACATGTTTACAGGACAGATTCTTCTCTGCTTTCTGTTGCTGTGTTCCTTGTCTGGCCTTGTAGGTACAGGGCATCTGTCGACATGCTCCTCATGTCCTAGTGTCCACACTTTTATGGCAGTCGCTTCCCTGAACAGCAGCAGCAGCAGTAGCTTCAGAGGTGTTTATTGCAGCGTAGTGGACAGCATTGCATCAGACTGTATGAGCTGCTGTATAACTTCCTCCCCCTTAAACCACAGCCACCCCAAAATCCTCCAGCTCCATGACTCAAGACAGGATGTAAGTTTCTGACACTGTGTCTATACTGTGATGATAAGAATAGATGCTGAGGTTCAAACACATGTTTAGCATGCAGCGTACGTCAGGCTAACAGGAGCGTTGTGTGTCCTGTGTCCAGGCATCACCACGGTGCTGACCATGTCCACAATCATCACCGGAGTGAATGCATCCATGCCCCGAGTGTCCTACATCAAGGCCGTAGACATTTACCTCTGGGTTAGCTTCGTCTTTGTCTTCTTGTCTGTTTTGGAATACGCGGCTGTCAACTACCTGTCCACCGTCCAGGACCGGCGGGAGCGCAAGATGAGAGAGAGGGCACGATCTCAGGTTGGATTCTACCGCATGTTGTTTGGTGCTCTGAGCCAAAACCCAAACCTCCATCCACCCATCCATCCATCCATCATCTCTACACCTTAACCCCCACTGGGGGGCGGAGCCTATCCCAGCTGGGTGAAGGCAGGTTCACCTGGACAGGTAACCAGTCTATCACAGGGCTACACTTAGAGACAGACAACCAAGCACACTCACATTCACACCTACGGACAATTTACAATCACCAATTAACCTCAGCATGTTTCTGGACTGTGGGAGGAAGCCGGAGAACCCGGAGAGAACCCACGCTGCACGGGGAGAACATGGAGACTCCACGCAGGAAGATCCCGGGTGTCAGCTGGTAGAACACAGATTAGAAAGTTAATTATTCTGCTGGTGTTTATTACAGAGAATGTTCAGTCACATTGATTTGCCCCAAACTAGTGATTTCCTGCATTATGGGACGGATTCAGACTAAAATGCATTTCAATATGTTTAAATATATGAAGTTTAAAAGCTCCAGTTGTCAGAAATAAGCAGCGCATCAGTCAGTCAAACAAACACATGAACACACGTTTAAAGTTGATCAAAGCAGCAGTCTTTACATCGAAGCTATTTTAGGACATAAAGGGATCATTTCATGAAAACAAAGATAAGATAAGATAAGAAAAGACAAGACAAGATAAGATAAGATCAGATCAGCCTTTATTTATCTCACAGTGGAGAAATTCACATTGTTGATAGCAGCATTAAACAGAGACACATTTATACGAGACAGAAAAAAAAATGTACATATAAATATAAGAAATAGTGCAAACTAACTAACTTAGATAAATGTCATTGTGATGAACAGATATTAGTGGTTTAGTTAATGCCAGGACAGAACAGAACTAGAACTTTGGCTGACTGGACAATGATCCCGTCCTGTTTCCTGTTCTGCTTGGTTCTGTTTTGGTTTCTTTAGTTTTCTGGTCAGACAGCAAACCATCTCACTCCATCATCAGCTCCATGCATCCTGCTGTGATCCTCCTCATCCCCTGTGTTCTCCTGTGTAGATGCTCAGCCTTCAGTTTGCTGTCAGACTCCCACCTCCAGCGCCCCCTGCTGCCCGTAAAGGCTTTTACTCAATAAATGCATCTTCTGTCACAACTGCTCTGCATTTGGGTTCAAAACCAAAACACAACCGATCCCAAACATCCCGCAACAATCACACAGGAGTTTTTAAAGAAGAGAAAAAGGTGTGTCCCCTGACTTTCATCAAACAGGACGTTTACTTTGTAGAAGAGAGCCGCTGGAATCAGTCCTGTGAAAACCTCCTTGCACAGATTTTTGAAGGCAGGTGTCCTTCATACCGTTCATGCCCTGCAGGATGAATCCTATGATGTTTTTCAGCTGGTTCCTAAATATAGTTTAACTCGTCAAACAACATTTCTAATTAAGCAGCTTTATTTTTCTTTGGCTCAGCTCAACAGTAAACATCCTGACATGGACAGATCTGGTGATCATTCAGCAGGACTGGCTGTACCAGATTTGTTGTTACTGAAGCAGTGGTTTTAAAGACTCAGTGCCAAAAGCAGTCAGACTAGAAGCTCTGTAAGATCATCTGATGAGCTGAGATTCATCCTCTGGGGACCATGAAGGTCCACAGAATGCTTCATGGGAACCCTTTTGTTTGTTTCTGAGCATTTGTTGACAGTAAATGGTGTTAAATCATAAATTAAGAGGTCACTCCGGTTACAACGGGCAGATTAAATCACTGTCCTGTCGCTCCACAGCAAAGGTCAAAGCAAACACCTCCATCTTCTCAGGGCTATGAGCATCCATAGAACTCCATCACCTTTTTCATAAGCCCTGCCATCGAGCCGAGGAGAAACGTTGACCATACGTTGATGTTGACGTCTCTTTGTCCCTCCCAGTCGCTGCCCTGCACCTGTGGTATCTCCCAGACACGAACCATGGCCATGCTGGACGGCACCTACAGCGAGGCCGACACCAACAGCCTGGCTGGCTACACCGAAGAGCCCATGGTGCCTGAAGAAGAGCACGAAGACATGCACGAGGTGCCAGAGAAGCCTGAGCACATGGTGGTCCACCTGTCGGTGAGCAGCGAGTCCACCACCACCAAGAAGAAGAAGAGCCTGCGTGCCCTCAACATCATCCAGAACACGCACGCCATCGACAAGTACTCCCGAATGATCTTCCCTGGTTCCTACATCTTCTTCAACCTCATCTACTGGTCAGTGTACTGCTGAGCAACACTCGGGTCAGAACCGAGGCCAGAAGGATGAACACACAGCTGATACGAGTTCTGGTTCAGAGGTGTGGAGTCAGAGTGCTGCTGGACTGTACGTCTGCTGGCAGCTCCTTACATCGAAGGCCACGGACAGAAACACGACCTAACGAGACCACGAGTCCTACAAAGTTCTGCTCTGCAGCCTTTGGACTGACTGAAACACAACGCTCTGATTGTTCCCCTCATGCAGCAGTTTGAATGTATATAAAAGCTATGAATGAAAACACACTAAACACAACCATGAATGGTGTTTTTAAACCACTAATGCTCGATCATCTGGGCTTCTTCAGCTTGTTAGGTTCTGTTGGAAAGTTCTTTGTTCTCGTCCTGCTCTTCCTGGTCTGATGAGTGTGAACATCATTAAAGTATTGACAGATATGGATCAGGCACTCCATCGATGTGATCAGGAGTCTGTATTTATTCATTTGAAATGAAGCTCAGAGTCACGGTGAACATCACACTTTCTGGCTCCAGGTTAACGTAAAAACAGCGATGATGACTTAGTATTTTTATATTTCCATTTTATGTAGATAGCGCCAAAGAATAAGTCATCTCAGGGCATTTTACATGTAAAGAGAACCAGCGACTGCCCATCATCAGCACCTGGCCACCATGGATAGGAAGAGCTGCCCTTCAGCAGGTCCTCTGGCCCGTCCAGGCTCAGGGAGGCGACCGTCTGGTTGGAGTGAGAGCAGAGAGAACAGATGAAACAGCAGGTGATGAACACCGAGCCGGTCGGTAGGAACAGAAACCACGGACCAGAACCATGAAGCTCTGGTACAAGCGAGATTCTGATCTGAAAGGTTTCGAGGTTCTGGTTCAGCCAGCAGCTCCCTGTTGTTGAACCGACACACTTAGCTTATTTTTCAAGCCAACAAAATAATAAAATGTCATATTGAGGATGACTAGGAGCCGCGTGAGCAGCACAGTGAGGTTGTACTTTAACAACACGTTTGTCTGAACATGCTGGTGGTGGACGGTACCGTCCAACACGGTTCCTATCTGACCTCAGCTTGCAAACATCTGATTAAACATAAAACACAGCTGAAGTTGATTCAAATGTCAAGTCGTGGAAACATGTCAGCTTCTCCCTGATGATGGCAGCAGACAAAACTCATCTCACATCAGTGTCTGCACTCGATCCAATAGCTGCTGATATTTTACTCAACTGATCTGCTGGTGACAACAAACGCAGTTAATGTGGGAACCTGAGGATCTGGGCATAGATAGATAGATAGATAGATAGATAGATAGATAGATAGATAGATAGATAGATAGATAGATAGATAGATAGGTAGGTAGGTAGGTAGGTAGGTAGGTAGGTAGGTAGGTAGATGCCCAGCTCAGTAACAGCTCATGTGCCGCTGCTGAAGATGAGGGATCGACCAGCTGATGTTGTTCAAAGAGCAACAGGAAACTCTCAAAGGATTGAAAACCAGAGAAATCTAAAACCTGTGTTTGTTTCCTGCATTAATGTGCAGACTGCATTCGTCACTGATGTGATGTTGGTTTCCTGCAGCCAAAGGGAAGCTGGACTGACACTAAAGCTTCATGTATTCACCCATGACTCGTGTGCTGAGTGTGTTTCCACTGCAGCTTATTTCTGCTGATAAATCAAACATAAGAACTTTTCTGGGGAAGTACTTTAACATTTTTATCACCATGTCCGTTACTCAGTGGTTTATGATGTGCAAATGTGAACAATATGTGGATGGAAGAACATTTCTGGGAGTTTTTTCCTCCATGATCCACTCACCTGGCAGAATGTAGAATCTGAACTCTGTAGAAATCCACATGCCTCATGACGTGTGAGCTGAACTTCTCATTGTGTGAAAAACATGCTTTCTGACTTAACGGTGCTGTTTTTGTTTTTTATTTTATTCCATTTCCGTGTACATACATGCTCCTATGTACACAGATCTCTCTTTTTTAACTGCACTGTGTTTATTGATCCAAGCTTTGATTGTAATTAATTGTTTCATCAGTTTAGACTCATTAAATGACCTGCTTACCTTCTGAACGCGATCTGAGCATCTCTGGCTCCGTTTTATTGCTTCAGTCTACGTGATGACAAACACATGGACATGGTTGCTCTGTGTGTGTGAATCTGAAGAACTGTGTAAACGTTAAAGACTCAGTGTTTGGTCTCCTCCAGCTTTAGTTGTTGATTTTTTTAGGACTTGGATGGGTTCCCTGGCCATCACTATCTGTTAGTATAGCTGCAGGTAAAAACCCAACAGATACACCAATATTCTAATTTACATTTAATTAATTTTGTCATAATTCTTTGACAGCACTTCCATGGGCAGGACTCCCTGTACCCTAAACTCTCCATATAACAACAGGAATTATATATATATATACACTTCTCGTGTGTTTTATTTCTTATTCATTATTATTGTTGGGTGTGGAACAGGTGCACACTTCACACCAGGTATGACTGTGACCAATGAAACGCCTTGAACCGTGGGAGCTGTAGTTTCCCAGCAGCGCCTGAAGGCAGCATGACTGGCTGCGCGTGCCGCCTGGGCCTGGGCTCCACTTCCTGCTGCACGAACTTTGCTGAACACAACCCAGCGGGAGCTCCGTCCAGAACCAGCCCTCAGCGGATGACCACAGAGCCGTGAGTGTTTCCCCGTCCTGTAGCCGTGAAGCGAGCCTGAGTTCGGTTAGCTCACTGATACCAGGATCAGCTCCGGTCCAGATCCCTGCAGCGGCTCCACGCGCTGACACGAGCCGCTGACGCGTCGCTCCGCTGTCGGTTAGCAGAGACGGACCGTGAAGCAGCGCAGCACCGACGGATTAGCATAGCATGGAGGACGCGGAAGTTGTGTGTAAACACGTCTTTACGTGAAGGTCGAGCCCAGCACTCAGCGTGACACCGGAACCGGAGGGAGTCCTGCTAGCATCGGTGGCGCGTGAATATGATAAAAGTTTGAGAGTTTACTGCACGAGCTTTCAAACCGAGGGGGGCGGGGCGTGACGTCACTGCTAACAGACAGCAGCAGACGTTAGACCGCAGAGTCCTCACCTGTTACAGGTGAGCTGCTGCTCAGAGCTGTGATTTATATAAAACCCTGCAGCAGACAGTCAGGCCGGTGGTGTAGCAGCAGAGCAGGAAGCTGTGTCACTCTGAGCTCTCATTAACTCACTTCTTCTCCTCATTTCATCTGTTCTAGAGCTTCCTGCTTCATTTGTGTGCTTTTATCAGTTATCCTGTGTACTCAATTTACTGGAAAGCACTTTGTAACGTTTGTTTTGAAAAGTGCTCTATAAATAAAGTTTATTATTATTATTATTATTATTAATCAGCTGCTGGTGAGGTCACCTCAACACATTTGCATATTTTTAAAACTTGGTGATCAGTGTGCATAAAGCTAAACAACAGGAGTGAGTACGTCACTGTAATATCTCACTAAATGTAAAATCACATCAGCTCTCACTGATTAGATTTCCTCGTCCATGCAGCCACATCACAGCCACCGGTCTGCTCAGCTTTCTGTTTCAGGGCCTGAACAGCCTCGTCATCCTGATGTGTTTGGTTCTGATTAAGGAAAACGTCCGACTTTTTAACTTAGAAATGATGCAAACACTGAAAGCTGATGCAGTCTGAAATCACACTTAAATGTTGTGATGTTTGAGTGATTGTGCACAGGCTTGTGCTCGTGTATGTTGTGTTCTGTATATAAGGAGAAAAACCACAGATTCGAGCGACACGGTCACAAGATTGTAGCTTGTTTACTAGCAGCTACATGTAGTTGTAAATGTAGTCCTGTTTCATAACATAAAGAGCTGTGATGAGGGAATAAGCAGCCGTTAACTTCCACTGAGGACAAGGAGTTCTGACTGCACAGCTTCAAGTACGCAGATGTTGGTAGAAGGAATGTTGTGGGGAAAGTGAGTCATGGAGGAAAACGGCTGTCTGCATTTCATTTCTCTCAGAACGAGGGTGGTGCCTCTGTGCTGCTGCAGGGCAGGACCGTCCCTCTCTTACGCTTTATTTCAGACTGCTGACTGCCTCTATCAGTGGGCTTATTGTAGGGGTTTCTTTCTTTAGGGCACAGCCAGTTTCAGCACAGTAAAGGAAAAATGTGAATCTCTGAGAACATGTCGGGCAGACGGGGATGATAGGAACACTTTCTGTTTGAGCAAATGTGACTCAGTGGTTCTTTGTGCTGGAGGCCTCACATTGTGACATGTGGTGCCC
>NW_007578847.1:139350-150328 GCF_000690725.1 Stegastes partitus
TGACTGGCTGAACATGTTCTTATCGATAGATGATTTCCTGATGCTCCCTGAACGCCCCACAGAGCAGGCTGCTAGCTGCTGTTTGGTTAGAACCCTCCCCGTGCCGGGCAGCCATTAAAAAGCTAAATGTTTTTAGCATTTAGCTTCAGAGCTAGCACTAATGCACCACATCAAACTAAACCAGACAAACTCCTGCCTGAGCTGATGTACATTAAACTACTGCATCTACAACCCAGTGGACACCATGCACATCATATATGTAATGAAAATGTTTACTTTTGTACCTGAAAAATAGTTGTTTGGCTCCAGAACAGACAGTTTTTAACTCAGAGACACGAGGCTTCACCAGTGAGCTCAGGTTGTCAGTGGGCCGGACCGTACTGATGACATCACACAGCTCGGTTCTGATTGGTCAAACTGAGAGTGTTACAGCCATCCCCGGTCTCCCATGCATCCAAAGACAAGTGCTAGTAATCTTATTTAACAGTACATGTCTTCAAACACAGAGCCGGACCGCTGTTCTTCTTCCAGGTGCAGAACCGGTCATGACACAACAGGAGCAGCAGGAGTTCACGGAGAGCCTGGAGGCAGCCCTCTCCTGGATGCGGGCCGTCCAGGAGAGGCTGAAGGCCAACGACAACACCCAGGGACCCCGTGACGCCCTGGAGGCCAGGCTCAGGGAGACGGAGGTGAGACACGTCTTACTGTTTGGATCCAGAGTGGAGGCAGCTGCAGGTTGTGGTCTTCAGACAGGACACTGTATTGGTGTAGGGGTCATCTCATGCCACCTCACTGAGGTCCACAGCTCACAAAGTAGCCTCTGGACTGTTGGGTTCTAAGGTCTATACCTGACTTTGTTAAGCGCTATGTGATGACAGATGTTGTAAACTGCGCTATACAAATAGAATTGAACTGAACAGGTCGTCCCAGTTCACGGCGTGGATTTTTTTGGAAAACAAAACAATCGACCTAAACCACAGAATCTTGTAGAACCCCAGAGCTCGTCTCCTAAGGCTTTCTGAGTTATGGAGTTTTGAAAATGGGCCCTCTGTGTTAAATTTTATACCTTCAGCAACTCTGTTGAAGCATCTTTAAAACCTCTCTAGTTGCTTATTTTCACAGGATTTTCCAGATTCTTTTTACCACATTGGTAATATGGTGTTAATCTGAGAGGTACGTGTAGCATCACGGCTAACTGTTCACTCTGTGTGAGACAGTTATTATCAGCCTCAGTGTCAGCTGATATGTAATGAGTTTAAAGTAGTTCCACCACATGAAAGCATGATTCATGTTTAAATATTAATCCACAGGTACACACTGTGTGCACATTTCTAACTGTCCTGCTGAATCCTGTTCAGAAAATCCATCAGTCGGAGCATGAAGGCCGTGTGAAGATGGACATGGTGCTGGTGTCGGCCGAGAACCTTCTGCAAAGCGGAGACGAGGAGCTGCGGAACCAAACCCACGCTAAGCTCAAAGACCTGAAGAGCCTGTGGGAGGAGACCTCCACCTATATCATCCACTGCCACAGGTGCTCACAGCAGCGTGATGACTGAAGCACAGCAGCGACTTGTTCATGCATCAGTTCAGCCGCTGTGCTTTGATTTAAATAGCTTCATGTGTGTTTTCAGGTGATCGTTCCACACCTTGACCATCAGAAAATCACTGTGACATGGAGAATATTCTGTTCAGACCCGTTTAAAAGCTGCATTTCTATCAGTTTACTGAATTAAGGCTTGCAGCAGATGTTCTCCATCCTTCCTCCTTATGGTTCAGATGTTTACTAGTTCATGATGTGGTGCTGCTTGTTCACTCAGCCAGACCAGGAAAATACTGTAAATCCTTTCAGGTGATTGATGTAGGATTCCTTTTTTACTTGTTATGTTGACACCTATAGATTGTAATGTTAATGCTGATCTGATCAATCTGATGCAAGTTTTAAACAACCTGTATAACTGATATTTTGAATTCAAATCATATCAACGATTAAGTCATCTGTAAGCACAGACATGTAACATTTAGCGCACAGATGCTGTCCTGGTAAACACGGATTCCTTTTCAGTATCTGAATTCTAGTTGGATGCTGTCAATACCCACAGAAGTCTGTATCATGGTGGCCTATCGCTAGCTAAACCCCTGCAAAGGAACTGCCTGGAGTCTGAGTGACCGACTTCTCAAATCACTGTCGTATAAAACCCCGTAAACGAGCATCTCATAAGCTGATAGAAGCTGCTTCAGAAGTCTCTGTTGCTATCTGAACTGCCACAACGCTCCCTGCTCGGTAGCTGACCAGACACACGTTGCTGAGAGATGTTCTGTCTTGTGCTGCTTCAATCCACATGCAGTCGCATCGAGTGGGTGTGGCTGCACTGGAGCGAGTACCTGAAAGCCTACGAGGAGTTCGAGCTGTGGCTGACCAAGCAGCAGCGCAGCCTGGATGTCGGCGTGGAGCTCCAAGTGGGAGTGAAAGAGAAGCTGTGGCAGGTGGACCAGCAGAGGGTGGTGGTGAGCGACATCCACGCCCAGGCAGCGCTGCTGGAGAGGCTGCTGGACGAGGCCGCGGCGCTGCACAACAGAACCCAGGACCCCAGTGTGGACCCACAGGCCCAGGAGAGGATGCAGGAGGCCTACAATGACGTCAGAGACAGAGCTGAGGTGAGGCACCTGTCTGATGTGATGTGCTGCTCAACTACACCCTGTTGCTGTCCACATGTTCATACACTCATAGTCACTGGAATAGATGTACCGTAATGTCTGGACTATAGAGGCACCTGAATATAAGCCCCACCCACTGACTCTAAACAGAAACCAGGTGTGTACATATACAGGCTGCAGGTGTCTCTAAGCTGCAGGTGTCCACGTTGGAACATGAGATATTTACACAGAAAGATGTTTTAACCTTTAATTAAATGCGTAGCGGTAACATCCACAGATACGTACCGTAGAGGCTTTTTTCTGAACACTTCCTGTAACACGGCTGGTTAAGGAAATAAAACTCCAGCAGCTACCAGGAAAAGTCACTGATGGCTATCTTCATCTTCCTCCTGCACTAAAACCACTAAAGTCGTCTTCTTCAGTGTCTTCAGGAGCTGAACAGCCTCAGAATCACTTCATCACTTCCTCAGTCTCTCTGTCGTCGTCGCTCTCAGCCTCACTTTGGTCTCCAGGTGACTTCGTAAAAATCCATAAATTAGAGGCATCGTTGTTTAAGCCGCAGCGTTCAAAGCGTGTGAAAGAAGTAGGAGCTTATAGTCCAGACATTACGGTAACTGTAAGAGAAAGTTTGTAAAGTTCGTTATGACGTGGTGCATCCTGGTTATAACTACGGCTGCTGTGTCCTCGTTAGTCGCATCTGGATTACACAGATCTTATTATAACAGTTTCACCATCAGTAGGGCTCATGTGACCGAGAATCTGTCCAGTGATTAATGAATGTGGATGTTTATTGTCCTTATTGAATCTAAATATTCTTCACTCTCTTAAATGTGTATCAGCGCATTGCATTGCTTTCTGTTGGTTCTGTTTGTCCAGCAGTGAATCAGTGAATGTTATACTGAAGGATTTATTTTTCTGCTGTTCATACTTTCAATGGGAGCAACTGTATCGTGAGCAGCTCCCCCTGGTGGTCAGTGAAGTACTTCTGACGTGTCTCCTGCTGTGCTAGGAGCATCTGTCAGTGCTTCAGAAGATTGCTGAGGAGCACCAGATGCACCAAGCCTGCGTGCAGAAGTTCCAGTCCTGGCTGCTTTCAAAAACCAAGGAGCTGACCGACCTGATGGAGAGAGAGGACACGGCCGAGGACAAGCTCAAAGCCTTACAGGTGAGAGTCGCATCACAAGTTTGGGTTTTCAGTAGATGTTTTAGACACTGTCATGCCATGTCAGATTAATTCATAGTTCCTTAACAGTACATGAGATGTAGGTGGAAGTCAGAAGTAAATAAAAACAGGATTCAGAGCTAAAAGTTATAGTGGATTAAATTCACTGAACGTACAGAATGGATCAAATTCCTCTTCCTAACATCTACCACCTACCTTTTATTAGTTAACAATGTTGTTTTTAAAAGAAAAATAATCACCAGTCACAGATATTTGAGGTAATAAACAAGCACCATGTCGACCAAACCAGGTTTCTAGGTGCTCTGATGTATTTTTCCTGCTGCATGTGTCTACAAGCCGACACGTTTGTTCTTCTGCTAGGCTCTGGATGACAGCGTGGCCTGTGAGGAGAAGACCCTGCAGCACATCGAAGGCGTAGCAGAATCGGTCAGGGCCAACACCTCTCCAGCAGGGGCAGAGGTGGTGGTGGAGGAGGCTGAGGAGCTGAGGCTGGGCTGGCAGAGGCTGAGGCAGGGCCTGTGTGAGGCCGGGGAGGGTCTGCGCTCCAGCCTGGACTCCCACAGCCAGTACATGGCCCGGTGCCAGCGGCTGGGAGAAGACCTGACTCGCCTCAGGCTGCTGCTGCAAGGCCTGGACCAGGAGCTAGAGGAGACCCACAAATCCAAGGACCTCACCGACCACACAGAAGAACAGATGGTGGGCCAGTGGAGGAAGTACACGGTAGGTTTGTGAACACATCAGCAGTAATGTACAGTCAGTGGGACACTGGTGTCAAAGCAGGAAGATCACTGCTCTGGAGGTGGACTACCTCCAGCCTCATTCTGCTCGTGTGTTGCAGGGTGTGAGGAACACTCTGGCAGGGGAGGAATCCCAGGTGGAGCTCCTCAAGGCTCAGCTCAAGGAACTCTTCAGGTTCTCAGAGGACTCACGCCACCTTTCTGATGACGTCCTAGCTGTTGTAAAAGAGCATCAAAGGTGTGTGATGGGGAGACGTGCCACAGAACCTTCTGCACTGTCAGCGTGCAGCATCATGACTGCAGATAACTGTTAACCTCGTTTTACTGTTTATACTCCGTTCATGGCAACGATAAGCTGCTTGAACCCATGATCCAACCTTGCTGATCTGTTTCTATTCTGAAGCTGTTGTGTGGTCATTAAACACTGCTAATGAAGGAATCTAGACTTATGCACTGTGTGAGCATAAAACCAGGCTGTGAGCGTAGATGCACCTCCCCTTCAGGTAAAGCACAACCTGCATGCATGAAGCAAACGATTAGACCAGGTTATTGTTGTAGGCGTTATGTGAGAGCTGACAGCTTCTGAGTTGTGCTACAGCTTGAACATGAAACCTCTGTCTTGTAGAAGTGTTGGTATTTGTAGTTTTTGGAGCGTTTGGTCTGTATGTTTCCACCAGAAGGAGCTTAAATACGTATTAAATAGACACTAAAGGACAAAACAGTCCAGCTCATGGCCCGTTATATACACAGCTGGGGACAAGGAGGGCAGCATGTTCACGTACATGACATCACCATGAACATGATATAACCAAAAACACTCAGAGAACCAGATTATTAGGGACAGCCAGCCTAACAAACCCACTGCAACCTGCTGGATTCTGTTCTCCCATCTGGAGACACTCCGTCCATAAACACAGAACCTCTGAACCCAGGTGTGAGCGGTTAGCCTCCATGTCATGTGCTTGTATAGTCTGACTACTGTTTTGCTCTAAATGAACACCAGGCTGTTTTCAGAAAGTCTTCAAACGAGCTCCTCCATCAGTTAATTAGGACAATTTTCAGATCAATTAAATCAGACTTGTGTTAGCACCCAGAGGAATCCTCCATCCTAACCCTAACCCACAGTCCTCTGTTACCTGCATGAACGTTAGGCCTTTATGTGTATAAGAAAATATTCCTTACAGCTTTGGGTAAGGCTCTGTTGTAAATACTTTGTGTGCTCATGTTGCAGCGTGAAATGCCGAGCGACGAGACTGTGTTCGGAGTCGGAGTCAGGCCTGAGGAGCATCCTTCAAGACCCCCTGCTGGTCTATGCCCAGTGGAGCCACATGGTCTCGCAGGTGTTGGAGGCTTCTGCTGATGTGACCGACTTCTCCCACATCGCCATGTTGGTCCAGAGCATAGAGGTGAACAAACACATCGACTTTTTTCTCTTCAATAAGGAAGAAAAGTGTGACTATTTTCTCAGTATTTTACCAACATGTGCGTTGCTTTGTTCAGGGCTGCAGTGTGTTTGGACCGGTCAGAACCTTTAACTAAGCAGTGTGGACTGACATCGTGTGTTCTGTGTTTCTGTTCCCAATGCCAGCGTCTGCTGAAGGACAGCACCCAGCTGCAGGAGCGTTTCAGTTTGCTGCAGGTGAAGGGGGACCTGCTGGACTCTGTGTTCGGTCTGGATAGGTCTGATGGTCTGCAGGGCGAGCTGAGCGCTGCCATCAGGAACAGAGAGCTGCTGCACTCTCAGCTGCTGCAGAGGAAGAGCCGGCTGCAGGTATCAGCACGTCGCTCCTCTGGCTTCACCGTGGCTTCAGTTTGAATGTCACGTATTCAGAGTATTCCAGCTACGTGTGGACGTATCCCACAGGTCTGAGGAAGAGGGACGGCTGTAGGAATAGAAAACACTACTTATACAGTCCTGACTCCATAATCGACCCTTAACAATCCTAAACCTGCTATCTGACAGCTTTGTAGGAAAAACCAACAGAACCCATAAAAACAGCCTTAACATAGCGACAGCCTTGGATTCTGACTCCAACATGACATTTAATGTCACAGATCAGGATGACGTCCAGATATCCCTGGTAGTATCATAACCTGTTTCATGTCTTTCACAGGGCTTGATTTCAAGAACCAAGGACTTTGGTGACACCTACGAGTCGATCCAGTCCAAGCTGTCCAGTCTGAGGGACCGACTGGTGGCAGCTGATGGCCTCCAGCCCGACATCCTGGCCAAAAAGAGCCAGTCAGACCAGTTCAGGGTAAGGGCACACAGGATGGGTCCACTGGTGACCAGACTGTAGCCTCCATGGATGGAGATTATCAGCAGCTCCTCCAGAGCAGATATTCATAGTGTAAGATCAGGAAAAAGATGTTAATTCATAACCTTAAAAACTTCAAAAGTCATCTAGTGTATAATTGTACTTGTTTATCAGTAAATGTGTGCTTGTCTATTCCTGTAATGATCAGCTCCACTAAGGCTAAAAACACTCATGTGATCTTATCCAAGGCCACTGATTGATTCATCAGTTATATCAGTTTGTCTGATCATGTGGAGCTAAACGTTTCCACCAAACTGCAGTCAGTGTCTTTATGTCCCGCGGCATGCTGCGACATCATGTGTCCTCAGGTGATCCAGAAGGACCTGGAGGACTGCGAAGGCCACATCGTGGTGCTAGAAACTCTGGTCTCCTCCAGTCAGAGCAACAGGACTCGCTTTGAGAAGCTCTATGGTGAATGGAGACATCTGCACAAGGCAGTCCAGGTAAGAAAGGAGGAGAGTCACGTAGGCCAGATTCAGATCTTTGAACTGGTTCGATGTGGGGTGTCGAACACTGCTGAAGCCTGTTTATGACGGGTCCTGCTGTCGGTATCTGACTTTTTTAGATTCTAACACTTCCTCTGAATGATTCTAGTTTATTTTTATGTGGAGCAGCAGCAGTGTGTCCTCCATAGACTCCACCAGGCTCCTATAGCCCACTGTGTCTGTCTCCCTACAACCCCGTCCCTCTTCAGCCGCTTTGACAAACTGTCGTTGTGGTTCACCTGAAGCAGAAGATGAAACTGACCATGAACAGAAGGGTTATTTACTCCTTTAGCTGACGAGGGCCTCTGTGGTTGGAATGATGTCATATTTGCATTAAATAAAACACATGCAGGTAATTTAGTGACTGTCTCTGGTACAGATGTTCCCAACGCGTTGCAGTTGTCCAACTGATCTTCTTTCATCTGCAGGCAAAAGTGAACGAGAGTGAGGAGAACATCGCAGACCACGAGAGCTTCCACGAGAGCCTGCTCAACATAGAGAAGTGGCTGATGATCATGAAGCAGAAGCTGGAGTCCTTCCACAGCCCCTCAGGAGAGTGCAGCATCGAAGGCCGGCAGCACGAAGCCGAGGTCAGTGTGTGTTCTGGAGCTCACAGCCATGTCTGTTCATCCTTACAGGTTTAATATAAAGGTTCTGGCAGACCTGTGGGACACATTATTAGAAGATTGATCCAGTTTGGACCATCCATTCTTCCACTAACACAAACTGAAGGATACTGGGAACCCGTTGATACGTATCTTCTGGCAGAGCCACCTTTCTGATCAGCTAATCGGTGCTCGACCCAACTTTCCTTTTTATACTGAAATCAGCAACACGTCAGGTCAAGACAACTTTACTCAAGATAAAGAAACCAGTCCTGTGGCTAAGGTCGTATTAGCCGCATGGATAGTTTTATCCTCAACCAGGCGTCAGAAATAAACCTCAACACACTTTATCAGAGTTTAACACCTGAGGAACCAACATAGCTCCTGCCTGCTTACATACTCCATCAGTGCAACCTGTTCACTAAAGCATCCATCCATCCATCATCTACACCTTAATCCTCACCAGGGTCATGGGGGGCGGAGCCTATCCCAGCTGACTCAGGGTGAAGGCAGGTTCACCTGGACAGGTAACCAGTCTATCACAGGGCTACACTTAGAGACAGACAACCAAGCACACTCACATTCACACCTACGGACAATTTACAATCACCAATTAACCTCAGCATGTTTGTGGACTGTGGGAGGAAGCCGGAGAACCCGGAGAGAACCCACGCTGCACGGGGAGAACATGGAGACTCCACGCAGGAAGATCCCGGGTGTCCTCACCGGGACGCCAACCGGCGACCTTCTAGCTGTGAGGCCACGATGCTAACCACTGAACCACCGTGTTGCCCTTTACTCAAGCTTGGTTATATAGCCGGCATTAAATGTAAATGCTGTGGCTGATTAGTGGAAACATGAGATGTTGTGTTAGTTTTGGAAACCGAGCTGAACACTAATGAAAGTGTCTCTGAAGATAACTGTGTCTGTAAAGTCGACACAAACCAGACACGATGCTGCAGCCTGTCTGACTGTTTGATGTCTTCTGACCAACATTTGCTTTCTTTCAACAGAGAGTTCTCGGAGAGTTCCCAGGGAAGGACCTTCAGCTGCAGCAAATGGAGGTCCAGGGTCAGGGAGTTCTGGAGAGGACGTCAGAGGAGGGACAAGTCCACATTCTACGGGACTTGAAGCGCTTAAAGGACTCGTGGCTGGCCCTGTACAACATGAGTCTCAGTCTTCACAGGTATCTGTAGAAATGTGTGTGGTGTGGCTCACCTGTGGTAAGAAACACCGTTATAATGCTACAGGCAATACTTTATTATAATTTACATAAAAGCGTACATACAGGGGGTTTTATGTTTTCTAGCTGTAGGCCGACCCGCTGGCCTTCAGTCCTGTGTTTTCTTTTAAAGTCAGTGGCTGCGGCTTGTATTCAGGTGCCTCAGTAGTCTGGACTTGAGCGTACTTTTAAATTAATTTGCCAAAAAAGCCTGAATATAAACCATAAGAGGTGCTATGGGGTTTATTGCTGCTTAAATAAATAACTGTTGGACACAAGACAAACTGGGTTGTTATGAATTAGACCTGCAGCTGGTGAGTTTTGGGGAAACTTGACCCAGTTCTGTTTCTTGCAGCTTGCTCAGCAGCTCCTCAGTGCACACAGAGTCTGACGTCCCATCAGCACATGGAGTCCCGTCGAGCTCTGCACGAGGAGGAAGCCTGGAGGGACGGGCAGAGGAGGGCGCATGGGTCCAGGCCCATGGCGAAGGTCTCCCCCTACTGGCTGTAAAAGGCAACAAGCATCTCCTTTCATCGCCAGCAGTCACGGACAGTGGACACTCGCTTGGAGGAGATGAAGTAGATTCCTCTGCTTGGAGCGTCCGAAGCAAAGCAGGGAGCCAGGGCATGTCCACAGGCTCTGCTCCTGGAAGGCCTGACAGGGACAGGTCAGCAGGGGGCGACACTGGTGCTGAAGCAGCATCGTCCATACAGACCAGCTATGATGAGGGGGCAAGAATCAGCACAGAGGCAGGAGAAGGGATGAGCTCGAGAGGAGGAGCGTTTCTACTCGTCAGCAAGGATTCAGCCGAGATGCCGTCAACAGCACGAGTTCAACGCATCACGGTACTGCTGAGCTGTTTATGCCTCCAGGCCCGGTATAGATGGTCATGTTCCATCTGGACCAAAGGGTGGAGTAGTTAGAGTTTGGTCGTCAAAGGTCCAGGTGTTATGACAGAAGCTCACTGTTGTCTAATAGAATAAAGTGATGGTGGTATTAAGTCTAGGCAGGCATGGGGGTAGATATCAGATGACTGGTGGGCAGACGCATACAGGTTCTCTGTAGAATCACAGGACTCTCCTCTTTCTCTTCAAAGGTCCATTTCATCTCAGAGGCTGGTGTTAGAAACGATACCACAGTAACTACAGTAAAAAATCATCTCAAGCTGATCTCAGTGTGAGCTGTAGTGTGTTGGTCAGCTGTGATTGGCTGGAATCATCCTCACACCTGGTTCACTGAAATCACATTGATGGGAAAAACCAATCAGCAGAGAAACCTGGTGACAGATGACCTCTGTGGCTAAACCCTTCCCTCAGACACTAACAGGACATGAGGTCACTGCCTCCTGATGGTTTTAGTGTGAACCAGAACTGTCTGACATGTCTGACGTTTTGCAGGGACCCAGAGGACACAGCAGATCCCGGAGAGCAGAGTTCGAGGCGTGGCTGTCCAAACAGAACCAAGTCCTCTCTGGGATCCTCGGCACCAGAGAGGCAACGCTCAGCGCCAAAGAGGTCAAGACTAGACAAGACACACTGAAGGTGGGTTTTCATCGACATCTAAACATTCAGTGCCAGCCGGATCAGGAGACACACCAGTCCTTGGAACAGTTGAAGATGAACTTGTGGGTTTTGGTTTGTGTCAGAAAGCGCAGAGGAGGCTGAGGGCTGGCTTGGTGATGGAGTCAGCAAGGTGGAAGTCAAAGCTGAGCACAAGCTGGAGCACCACTGAACTGAGTAGAAATAAGAAATAAGCTTTTAAGCACAGTAGGAG
>NW_007578847.1:150668-164408 GCF_000690725.1 Stegastes partitus
TGTGTCCACTCCCTGCAGCACAGTCAGCAATACGACTGCTTGTTTCCTCTGTGACAGCTTTAACAGCCCCAAGACATGGCTGCATGTCCAAGCGCTGATGCCAGCTGTCCACAGCGTGTGGTTGAGGCACAGAGTGAAATGTGGAATTATTTCACTTAGGTGGCCGATCGACAGCTCACAGACACTACAAACCCTACGTACACGAGATGTTTTAAAGCTACGCAGACAGAGAGAGTCAGCACATCCCACAGTAGTGAAGTACCTCATTGGCAGCTTGTAGAAAAGTGACGGGGGGACAGGAGTCTATCCGAGCTGGCTCAGGGTGAAGCCAGGTTCACCTGGACGGGTCGCCAGCACATATGAAGCTGCAGAAATTATCGCTGTGGTCTTTAGGGGACAGTAACAAAGTATGAAACACTGCAAACCGGTCGATCTATAATGATGTTTTTGTGTCTCGGGGCAGGAGCTGAGAGCCGGAGTGTATTTCGGTCAGGAGCAGTTCCAGCTGTTGCTCCAGGAGAGTCAGGGCAGCGAGGATGGTTCTGGACCGGCAGAAGATGTGGGTTTGGAGGAGCTTCGGTACCGTTGGATGCTCTACAAGTCCAAGCTGAAGGATGTGGGCGAGCTAAGGGCCAGGACCAGTGCCAAGGTACGAGTGCTGCTGAGCGCTTTAGTGGAGAAACTCGGAGGTTTACGATACTCTGCCCGGTTAAATAAATAAAATAAATTCTTTCATCAGACTTTCTTGTTAATGTCATCGTCTGACTTTTGGGAGCTGTCGTGTTTCTCTGGCTCTATCTACCTGGAGTGACTCATTCAGCTGCTGTTGAATTTAGATGTTTTGTTACTTAAAACATGGAAAAAAAAATGTAATATATTTTTTAAATGTGTGTTTTTTCTTCCATAGATTAAACCTAAAGTAGACGTTAAAGTGAATGATTGTGCTTCCAAAAATAACAAAAAGTTTAACATTAAGCTCCAAATGAAAAGACTAATGAGGCCCTCGTTATTCTCACATTCATCATCACAGGCTCCCCTTCTAAGTGCACTGCCTTCTTCTCACCATAGGGTGGCAGTGTAGAGTTACGTGCTTCTGCTTGTGAGACAGAGAACTGCATTTAGGTTGTTGTTCATCTCAGCAGACTCCATCAGCATCATGAAGCTAAAAAGATCAAGTCGATGTGGTCACGGCCGGATAAAACAAACACGTTGACAGAAGATGCTCATGTGACGAAGCCGTGATCATCCAGGCAGTCTGTGAATCTAGTGCCCCGTCCAGACATGCAATCTGTTTCATTAATCGTGAATGGTACCTGCTCACTGATCCATAGAGCTGGTGTCTGACTGGGTCGGACCCGGTAGCACCAGTCTGAACCGAGCCGTCACGTTAACAGATCGACACGCACATGCAGTTATGTGAAGGAATTAGGGGAAGGATATTTCAACATTTCAGCACCAATATTTCCCCAAAACATCACAGAGACGTCACAGCACAACTTTCCCCCACTTTTCTCTACAGCCTTTAATCTACTAGACAATGAAATATGAAAATAAAACTTTGCTGTGGTGACAACAGACACCAACAGCTCATAGAACAAAGACACTCACTAATGAATGTAATCCGAGTGTTTTTCCCCACACGATGTTAAGAGGAGCTGACGTTTGTTCCTACCAGCTGTTTGGAGCTATTAGCTCTGAGTTTGTTTCATACCTGCAGCATCAGAGTATGAATACGTAGAATACAGTCGCTGTGAAGGACTGATGACGCCGGCAGCGTCCCACGTCTGAAATGAGCTTAATGTTGTGGTTCTCTGTGAGGACATGTTTCACATGTGTTTACTGGTTTCAGTTTAGTATTTATCTCATTTTTCTTTTACCAGTAACCCAGTCGTTGATGTGTTAGAGCTGTAGGACACTATTTCTGCTGCAAAATGACGTGTTTTGTCTCTGCAGAGAGTCGCAGGCAGACAGGAGGCACCGGCTGCAGCAGCAAAGGTACAGAAGGTAACGATGACTCCCCTCCTGTTCAGATTTAAAATGAAATGTGAACCTCATGTGATGACACAATGCATTTATTAGTTTAGCTAAACACAGGCATCCTGAGCTACTGAGACCTTTGTCCATAATAAGGCCTTTATTTGTGCTCCCAGCACTGCTGCAGTTGTTTTTATTAAGTTTAATTCAGGTCCAGTATGTAGAAGTCAGTGGAAATAGAATATATTCTGGTTATGGTTCCATGAGTGTATGATCACCTGAACATGTCTGGATTTTCATTAGCTTAGAATAAACACGTTACTTCCACAGAAGGAGCAGGAACTCGTCCATGTGTTGGTACCGTAGCCTGGTTCTAGGGTTAGGGTTCATGTTTTAGTGTTTCTGGCAGCCGTTAGTTCTCCTGCATGCTTGAAATGGGAGAGCGAGGCTGAGTGGAGGTGACGGGTGTTTATTCATCGTAAAGGGTTCAGAAATCTACACGACATCAAACTGACTCCTACATGTGACCCAAACACAGAGCAGCAGCATCATACATCACATACAGAACATCTGCTGCACATGTAAACACCTGCACACTGCATGATGAGCGCTGGTGTTATCTGAGGTGTTATCTGAGGTGTTAGACGGTATTAGGCTTATTAGGGCATTTTCCTGGTATTTTCATCGTGGGTTTGGCCGTTGTGGAATTAGTTCATTATTTCATCTTTAATGCGTCTGAATCCAGTGAACGTGTCCGTGGCGTCGTCCCAAAGCCAGAGCTGGCTTCGTTAAAGTGCTTCTATGCATGAGTAATAAGAAGACACAGCAGGCTGCTCGACAAGCAGGAACAGGATGGTGCTGAGGATATTAGTTCAAAGCAGAGTAGTACTAAAGCTCACTGATGAAGAGGAATTACACCAAAAACAGTCACTTTATCAGTTAAGGAACCAAGAGCATGATGAATACGCTGTTGGTGTGGACACAGGACAGCTGCAGGGTGGTGTAATAATGCCCCACAAGTGTTTTCTGTTCACCTCCTAGAAAGTCTGATAAAGGAATGTTAACGGTTGTCGTCAGGCTGCTGCACCGTTCATCCTCCACCGTGAGTCTCATTAACTACACAGGAAGGAAAAACCTAGCATGTTCTCCCTGTGTCGTGGAGGATTAGTGAGGAAGGATTGCCTGGTCAGACTTAACATTTCTGGTTCTGTTTGAAACCTCCAAACCCAGGTTCTTCTGCATCCGTCTGACATACTGACATTCCCCAGAGGTCTGTGCCGTAGAGATCCTGACACCTGACCTGACCGTGTCACAGCAACACTCCCAAGCCTCCATTCATTCAGCGAGCACCGGGCGGTGCACAGATTAACGAACCGACCACGTTCCCCTCAGACACTCCAAACGTTCCTCGCTCTGTTCACACGGCCTCTGCAGCATCAGCTAGATGGTTTCTTGATTCTGCCCATCTTTAGTTGCTACTTATGACTTTTTCACACTAACTGAGGTGCTGGAAAACCTCCCAGATATCCCAGTATTGTTGATTAACTTTGGAAGGACAGGCTTCACTGTGCTGCCTTCTGATTTAAAGCACAGTCAGCAGAACCGTTTGGGCTCGTCTGGCGTCTCGACACCGTCAAACCCTTCAGGTATGAAAGAAGAAAAAGATCATTAATTGGCTGTTTACTTGTTTACTTGTGACCTTCTTAGACATGAAAGGTGTCAGTATGTTAGGTCAGCGTTTTCTTGTTGCTGCTGGCTAGTGTGTTGCTCCTGTATTACATGATTTACGGCGTCGTTTTCCCTCCTCTGACACTCTCACATATTAAGTTTTTTTTTTTTTTGTCATTTTTTTGTCCAAACTAAAAGAGAGGAAGGAAATAACAGATGATTTCATTTCAGTTTAAAGATCATTATGAGCGCCGTTATCGAGGAAAACAGCTAAAATGAAAATTGTCGATGTCAAAAGGTCAGGAGGGGAAATACAGCGGGACGGGCTTCTCACCACAGGGGGGCGTCTTACCCCAGTTTACCCTGCAGAAAAGAATGTGGCACACAAGTAAAGCTGCCTGGAGGGGGCGCCAGGGACCACACAAGGAGGAGAACAGTGAGGGAGGCCTCTGACTCCAGTGTCCATGCAACAGGTGTTTCCCGGGTTCTTTCTCTGTAGGAAACATAGTTTAGCCTTCAGACTGTTTGTCTTGTGCAGATATGAGCAGCTAGTTTCACTTCCTGTAGCATTGATCATTAACCTGAACACACACAGTTAGCGCCGTCTGCACGTCTGTCCTCCTGCACGTCTGTCCTCCTGCACGTCTGTCCTCCTGCACATGCCCGACATGCATGAGTCACGCTGGAGGAGAGATTTTTATTCATCCTGAAATACAAGTTATGTCCATTTACTACATGGACAGTGCTAGCTGATTAGCATTCTCACATTTAGTCTTGTTTCTGTAGATTTGACACGTAGTCCATTGTACTTAATGAACATTGTAATAAAGACAATGTTCACATAATAAACATAAAATAAACACACAATAAACACATGTATTGTATTATAAATACAAACACATACGTGTGCCAACATACACGGCTGCATTCTTGCACAATGAGACAGGTCAGCATGAGACCGGTTGGAAACAATCCTTGATACTAACTTAATAAGTTAACCTATTATTATATTATATTATATTATATTACATTAACTTATTATTAGTATTACTTACTAAGTATTATTATTATTGTTAACTTTAAACGTACCACCATACAGTCCGTTTTTAAACAGCCACCACAGTTCTTCCCTTTCAGATCAGCTGTTGGATAACCCACCGCCCGCCTTCTGTTTTTCTGCCTTTCTTGTGCGGCCGCTCCGAGCAGAACGGCGTTCGTGCTCCGACTTCTCAGAACTCATCGCCCGAGTAACCAAAAAATGTTTGTTCTGACCATGTCTGTGTCTCCTGAGCTGTATGATAATTAATTAGAAACGATCCCACAGAGGGGCGATGCTCGTCTATCACTCACAGCGCTGAGGACGGTGATGTGCTGCCAGCATATTGTTGTCATAGAAACAAAACCTACGCCGAGTGGGAGGTTTTTTTCTCCTGTGAAGTCTACCCACTGCCCTGCAACTGTTTTTCTGCCCAAGACATGCACAATACGGACATGAAGTAGTTCTGCCTTGTATAATGTTCAGTAATTGTGTGATTTTAATTTGAAGTGGAATTCAGGTGTTGTTGAAAACCAACAGGTTGGACAGACAATGACCATAGAATAGAATAGAATAGAATAGAATAGAATAGAATAGAATAGAATAGAATACAGTAGAAAGCCTTTACTGTATCGTTGTCTTTCTATCACAAGTATTTACGGTCATCTGTGTGTTCTGCCTGTAGGTCAAAACAATAAACCATCAGCCGGAGATGCTTCTTTTCTGACCTGCAGGCTGTTGTTTAAATCAGGGCCGGCTTTAAGGAAACTCTTCGTATTTCACACTTGAATCAAGCAGCACTCTGAACTGATCCAGATCTTGGGGATGCTTCATGATGATTAAGTGCCAGTGTTTGGCACTGCGTGGTTATTTCACATGAAGTCAGTGTTCTGCATCTTCAGGTCTGGTTTTCTGTCCAGTTCTTCCCAAAGAGAACAGAGGATCTGTATTGCCAGTTCTCTGTTACCTGGAAGGCAGTATGTGGGCTCTCTGGGTGGTAAAGGTGCCTTCCAGCTGTTTGCTGTGTGTTCATAGACTTTTTTATTGCATCACAAAAACTTGATCCTCCAGTCAAAGTGTCGGTTGTCATCTTTCCTGGTATTTTGAAAGACTGCGGATTCCATGAGATGTTGGCAGTTTTTCTCTGAAGCATTCTTGCCGCTCCTACACAGATTGGCCCACAGCATTTCTATGTGGAGCAGCAGCCACCTGCTGCCAGTATGCACAGCACACGTTCCCATGTTGTGATTTTACACATGACGCTCCTGAATATGGCCTGCTTGACGGCCATGCACTAGCAGCCCGCTGCGTGGTCACATGACAGCTGCTTTACCTTCGAGGCGTCGAACCAACATGGCGTCTCGGCCATAAACTTTTGGTTTTATTACGAGAACTGTTTAGCGAAAAGTATTTCTGAAAACATTTGAGGCAAGAAAATCAGCTGTGAAGTTGCTGACTGTCCTCATTTTAGTTCGGCTGGTGGTGCCATTTTACTAAAGCTTGGTGGGGCGTCGGACCTCCGCTCCCTGCGCCACATTTGCATAAAGTAGAAGTCAAATCTATTTCATACAAATGAGCTGGCAGACGACGCTACGCCTGGTTGGAAATGCCCCGCGACGCTCCACAACAGGACACGTGGCATTTCACATACCAATGAATGGGAAGCGAGAGGTTGACGGATCCTGTGGACCCGTACCATAACGCAGATTCTAGCGGCGGCACTAGCATGCTAAACAACGCAGCTAACGGGTCATTCACAGCCGGAGCAGAACATTCACTCACCGACGTGAAGAGAGTTAACACCAGGAAGGCAGCCGGTCCAGATGGCGTTCCAGGAAGAGATTAGATCAGATAGAACTTTATTGATGCCTTTGGTAGGGTACCTCCGGGAAATTGTTGACAGAGTGCTGAAGTCCTGCTCCAGTGTTGACAGCACTGGTCAGCCTCTCGCCAGGTCAGTCTGGTCCCCTCATGCCCAAAGAGAGCCACTATGGTTCCCTGTGCCTCCCCAGCCTGCTGAAGTGATCGTCGTCCTGGAGCTCTCACCTCTGAAATAATGACGTGTTTTGAGAGACCAACCAGGAAGCACATCTGGTCTTTGCTCCCTGAGTCATCCACTTTAGTTTATCTACCAGCCAATCAGATCTACTGATGAAGCCATCTCCCAGGTCCTGCACCCTCACCCAACAGGACAGGCACAGAGGTCACGATGAGGATGATCGCTGAGTTTACTTCAGCTTTCAGTACCATGGTGCCCTCCAAGCCCTACAACCAGCAGTCCAGTCTGGGTCTGAGCACCTCCCTCAGGACTGGATTCTGGACTTACTGTCCACTAGAGTCCCAGTGGTCAGACACCTTCTTGTGGGCAGACACATTTCTAGCCCCTGCAGCCTGAACACCGGAGCCCCCCAGGGCTGTGTCCTCGGCCCTCTGCTTTGTTTCCCTTTACATGCATGACTGTGAGTCTTCCAACATCGTTGTTGAAACTTGCAGATGACCCAGTGGTGGTCGGGTGCATCAGTAACAGTGATGAGCAGACGTACATGGAGGTGGTGGACAGTCTGTCACAGTGACGTCGCACCAGCAACCTGCTGCTCAGCATCAGTAGAACCAGTGAGCTGGTTGTGGACTTTCAGAGAAGCCAGCAGAGGAACTTCTGGAGAGGGTGTTTATCTCCAAGTACCTGGGAATGCACATCTCTGAGGATCTGTCATGGTCCAAACACACAGACAACCAGGGCAGCACCTTCATCACTTCAAACAGCTGAGGAAGGGCCTGAGGACGTTCTACAGTGTGGAGCTGGAGAGTGCTTTGACTGGAAACACGACCCAGTGGAGCAGGACCAGAGAGCCCTGCAGAGGCTGCTGAGGTCAGCAGAGTGTCCCATGGGCACAGCACTGCCCACCCTCAAGGACATCTACATCAGGACACCAATGGACTGTTTGAGTAGCTACGAAGAACATCAAGGAACACTCAGGAAGAGCTTCTTTCCTCATGCTGTCAGGACTGTGAACTCTAGTAGCATCTCATCTGCATCTCCACATGGTCCTCCAGCTGCAGCGTGTCGGTCAGAAAGCCCTGCAGAGGACAGTTAGAGGAGCTCAGAGGATCTCCTCTGTCCAAGAGCTTCTCCAGAGCTGCTGCAGGAGCAGGACCCTGAACATGGTCAGGGACTCCTCACAGCCTCTCCATCAACCGTCTGAACTGCTGCCATCAGGGAAACGTTTCTGGAGCGTTAAAGGAAGAACCTCAGACTGATCAGCAGCTTCCTGCCACCAGCTGTCAGAACGCTGAACAGCTGATCCAGACAAATAAAACTCTAGAGTCTGGTGTGGCCCTTCAGGATTTTAACATACATGATGATCCAAGGTGTTCATCAGCTCACTTCATTCCACATATTTCCTTTTTTTTGTATTTACTGTTTCTAGTGATGTTCCAACTCAGTGTTTTTACACAGAACGGCGTCGCAGGGTTCAGGTCCATGAGGGAAGTGGAGCAGTAGTCGTTCTATCAGTCCTGCAGTGGGAGGCAGAAGGTATTTCTGCTGTGATTCTCTTACTGCAGTCCAACTCAAAGCAGAGTTTTCTCCTCACTCCCCTGTAGACTCGTATCAGATGCTGGACCTCGGTCGTTTTTCCTTTGCCAGTCAGGCTGGATGGTTCTGTGTTCAGGAGGTGGCAGATAAACGTAGGCGGTAATCATGATTCAGAATAACAAGTCTGAGGGAAACATGAGAGATTGTCGAGGCCTGAGCTGAGTCTGTTTGCTGCAGGATGTTTGTGACTGTGGATACGCTGCTGCTTCCGTCTTCATCGTGTCATTGTTCAGGTTTCCTTTATTTTCACGGCAGTGTGTCAGAAACATATTATTTCTAAATGTGTGTTGTCGTTATCTCGTGATCTAGACATGAGTGACGTCTGCTCGTAGCGCCGATGGTTCTGACCTGATGCCAGTTAGCTCCAGTCTGTGAGGTGAAGCTCGCTGTGCTTCTGTTTGCTGCCGTGGCGATGGTTGCTCAGGACGATAAAACGAAGCCGTCTTTTAACTCCCTGGACAGATTGTTTTTGAGGATGTGGTCGAGTTGTACCAACTGCACTGACTGGGCTTCAATCAGTCTGACCACATCCAGATGTGGACCTGCTGGGGTTCTGTGGTGTCGGGACGTATTAATGAAACTTCCTGTTAATTATTCAAGTTTAAGCCAAACCTGGAGAGGAGAGGTCTGCTCTTTAATGAAAATATGATAACACTGTGGGGCGGCTGCGGCTCAGGTGGTACAGCGGCTGTCCTCTGAGCATAAGGTCGGTGGTTCAATCCCCTCCACAGTCGGAGTGTCCTTGGGCACAACACTGAACCTGAAGTTGCTCCCAGTGGCAGGCAGCAGCTTGTATGGCAGCTCTGGTGCCACTGGTGTATGAATGTGATCAACTCTCAGACGTACGTCACTTCTGGATGAACTGTAAAGCCGTCGTTATGACTGGATGTAAGGCAGGGACAGAGAAGGAACCACATGTTTCAGTGGTCGATGCTCCAGACTAGCTCCATGTTGTCCTGCTAACGCTGTGCTGTCCTGCTAACGCTGTGTTGTCCTGCTAACGCTGTGCTGTCTCTGTGTCGGCAGAAGCCTGGATTGCTGCAGCGGGTGTGTCGACTGGCTCTTCCTCTGTGGCTCCTCCTCCTGGCGCTGCTGCTCCTCGCCTTCCTGCTGCCTCTCATGGACGAAGGCAACAGCTGCTCCCTCTCCAACAACTTTGCGCGGTCCTTCAACATCATGCTCCGTTACGATGGACCGCCGCCCACATAGGAAGCTTCTCCTGAGTGTTCTACATGTAGCTCCGTGTGTCTCTGTGATGGCCGTGGCTGATGTAGGAGATGTTGTGATGCTACGAGTCCACATTCCCCTGTAGCCGACCACAGACCAGGACACACGACTTCAGTTCATCTACAGTTTATGCATTTATGAACTCTGTGTTCCAGCAAATCTTATACTCCTTCTAGAAGCTGCCCATACTGCTATCTATTAGCTTTGCTAGTCACGCTGCTCACAGACGTGTTCAGTGTCCTCGCTATCAGAGTGGACCTCAGTCTGGAGGAGACCATCACGTAGAGCACCGTGCACATGTGCAAACTGCAGAAACCAACATACAATCATAATGTGTTCACCGTGTGTCACACAGCACAGTGCAAAGGATCAACAGACACCAAAGCTTTTCTTATGTTTTCCAAATTCAGCCACGTGTGGCCATAGAAGGCTGAAGGTCCCAGAACTGTGTTCAGATGAACTTTGAGGGACTTTATGATCCCAGTAGACTCCAGGTTCTGATGTGGCAACTTATGCAACATATTATTCGCTTTGGTTCTTCTTCCACTTTTATTTTCTTGTATTTGTTTCACATTATAACAAGTTTTTGTTTGTTTTTTAAGGATCTAAGTATGTGGCCGATGCATCGTCTGTTACAGATGAAACGATCACAGATATCAAGTTATTTAGCTTTGACAACGAACTTTTGTGACTCTGCAAAGAATTGTATTTAAACTCTGACATATTATCAAGAATTCTCATTAAAGCAATAAATACTCCTCATTGAACCACATGATGAGACGATGGATGCTGTTTGATCCAGTCAGTGCCTGCAGAGACGGTGCTGGAGCTCACAGAGGCTCCAGGGTTTGGGAATCTCATTATTTAGTTCAGCTGTGTTTGTATCGTGCTATTCCACAGCATTCATGTCATCTCAGCACTTCACACAAACACGGGAAGAACTTACACATGTTCAACAGAGAAACCCAGCAAGTCCACGTCCCCCTCAGATTCCCTTTGAGCGAGAACATAAGACTTCCCTTCACCGTGTATCTGGTTCTTTATTAATATCTACGTTTCTTCTTCTATTAACTTGTTATGGAACAAGGAGAGATCTTTTTTTATGATGTGATGTTCTTGTGTGAGGTTCTGTGATGACAGCTGACTAAATGTTGTGTCTCATGGTGGCACTTCATCACTTCACACTTTAACTCTTCTTACTGTCAGTTAGCATCGTTAGCGCCTCACAGCTAGAAGGTCGCTGGTTCTCCGGGTTCTCCGGCTTCCTCCCACAGTCCAGAAACATGTTGAGGTTAATTGGTGATTGTAAATTGTCCGTAGGTGTGAATGTGAGTGTGCTTGGTTGTCTGTCTCTAAGTGTAGCCCTGTGATAGACTGGTTACCTGTCCAGGTGAACCTGCCTTCACCCTGAGTCAGCTGGCATAGGCTCCACCCCCCATGACCCTAGTGAGGATGAAGGTGTAGAGATGATGGATGGATATAAACTATAGATGTTTTTCCTCTAAGAGCATCTTCTGCTGGATTATTGTGAACAGCAGTCAAAGAACAATGTTCTCTGTGTCGGTGTTCTTCTGTGCACGTCAGATAATTAGTGACATTAACTGTCAAATAAGAAACCAAAGGACATGATGTCTCTCATATGAACATCGTCTTCATAGCAGACATTCCTGACATTCAGTTCTGGCTTCCTGTTTGTGGCCACCAATACCAAGCATGTTGATCTGCTGCCACTGAAGGAGGATTTTATCGGTGGTTTACCCTCATGACTCACTGATATCACACCTACAACACTTCTCTAACACACACACTCCATACCACATCAGACCACAATCACATAAACCTGGAGGAGGAAGGCAGCGAAGCAGGAGTGACGGCAGCTTGGGGATATTTTTAGTGACACAGACGAATGTGAAGAAAACTTCTCTGCACTGAGACGGACGACAAAACATCTCATTTAACAGTTTGAGGATTTATCTACAAAACACAAAGCAAACTCAAACCGTTTGCTAAAGTTAGCGTTGGGATTAAAAACTTTGCAGCAAACACTGAAGAACCAGGAGAACATGAAGAACAGCATAAACTCTGAGGCACTGCGCTGCTGTTGATGGGATTCATTCATCACATCCCAAAAGCTGCTCTGCTGTCCAGCACACTGAGCGTCTACAGCAGGACGTTCTGCCTTCAGCCTAACCGCTGATGACCAGCTGCACCGTGTGGTGGATTCATGTGACTTCACTAACCTGTACTAACAGCAGTTTGCACACGGCGCTCACACAACCGCTGAGCTATTCAAAGTCTGTGCACTTCTACATTAATGAAGCTTTTATGATAGAAATGCTGCTTTATTACGAGCTGCTTGTATCAGTACTCGGTGTTGGCGAGGACTCGTCCCTGGTCTGTAGACCTGCACCAGCAGTGAATCCCTCGCCTATGTTGGTGTCAGTAGAGTTCAGGCAGTTTGTGTACAACCAGCTCATCAGAGGTGTTTTTCCTTCTCTAAAGGCGCTACTTTGGCTTGGAAATGCAGACTGGTCTCACTAAAGGATCCGATCAGAGACCCCGACTTGGTCTTGGACCACAGAGTGTGTTTGGTGCCAATTCCTCGTCATAGCAACCACCTCTTTATACAAACCCAAAATAACTTTTATATCACTGTTTATATCCCACGCAGCCCTAAAAATACACTGAAACACCACCAGCGCTTTATTTTGGCGGCTCTGTGTGTTTTTGACTTCTCATGTTGCTGTGACAACAGTTAACAAGTAAAGTTAATCTGCTTCTCATGCAGCAGGATTCAGAGTTAAATCCATCCTTTGAGAATGAACGAGCACAGGGGAGGACGTGAAGGTTTGAAAGATGTCACATTTCAGCATCACTGGATCATCACCAGGTACATTATCATAGAAGCATAACTCCCACAAAGAACGTGTTCATTCAGCATCGCCTGTGGAGCTCCTGTATCTTCCACCGTGTTCATTCAGGATCAGAGGAAACCTTCAAAGTATTCAACAATGTTCAAGATAAAACTGACACTGGATCATTTATTGAAACCTTAAACTGGTTTTAAAGGCGTCTTTTCCTCTGATCTTGAATTAATCAGTTTGAGGTCAATAAATGATCCAGTGTCTGTTTTATCCTGAATGTTTTCAGATACTTCAGAGAATCATTCATTTAACAAATCATTATGATTAGGACGCCCCTACAGCTCACCTGGTGGAGCAGGTGACCCATGAACAGGGCTGTAGCTCCCCGGTGCAGGTCTCTCCCCTTTCCTATCTCACTCTGTCACTGTCCTGAACAATGAAGGCAAAAACGCCAGAAAAAAAAACCAAACATGTTCATGATCCTGATGATCAGCATCTTCATGAAAAGAAATAATTATATTTTATCTAACTGTACAAAGTGCCTCATATATGAACATGCAGTGATTCTGAAGACCCGTCCATCCTTTTATCCTCCTTTTCCCTTTCAGATCAGAACCTGAGGTACCAGTGTCCCTGGACGTAACCCAGACTTCCTCTGTTCTCTGGTTCCGTCCGATCACTGCCTCCTGCTGCTGCATTCCACTTTTCCTCAGAGACATCATTTCTGCTATTTTCATCCTCTCATTCACATGTGAGTGTTCTCATAAAGCCTCCCACGCTGCTCTCACCTCGGCCTCCCAGCCGGGCCCACCAGGCTGTGCTGCAATCTGGAGCGCTCACGCTGCCAAGTACAGAACACAGGCACCAGCACAGCCTCGCTCGGAGAAGCTCCACTTTTAATAAACGTGCAGCATTTTCTTACAAAGACCTATTAATGATCTCTGATAGCTCAGTAGAGTCACTTCATTTATGCTGGTCCATGGTGACCTTGCAGTTCAGAGGAGACCAGGACGCTGAGCTCAGTGGACTGAGGTGAACCTTCACCGTGTCTCTGCTTCTCTCCTGCTGGCAATCGTCTGACTCACCTGAGAGTCGTCTCCAGTCTGCACTCTGCAGTATTTAATCCACAGCTTCTGCCTGTTCTCCAGCAGACCGTGTGTCTGGCTCCACAGTAGTCGTGGTGCAGCAGCAGCAGCGAGCTGCTTCAGGACAGACGCTCTGTTGGAGAAACAGAAAGTCTCATTCCCCCTTGTTAAAAAGAGAAGATCAACATTAATAAACTATTACAAACCGCATCTATGTTTTCATTCAGTGAGCAGGTCAGTTACCAGAGAAGGAGCCAGCCGGTGTATAAATGGTGGTAACACAGGACCACA
>NW_007578847.1:165433-175660 GCF_000690725.1 Stegastes partitus
ATCCCGGGTGTCCTCACCGGGACGCCAACCGGCGACCTTCTAGCTGTGAGGCCACGGTGCTGACCACTGAACCACCGTGCAGGCTGCAGTAACCAACTGTTTTAAGTGATTATACACAAACTGAATTGTGTGTCATTCAAATGCAATCAGAACCAAAATGGCCACACCATCTTTCTCCAGAATCAAAGACGACGCCTTTAAATTATTTATAAAATAAAATATCAAGACTTTATTCACAAATCATGTGAGTCAACTCAATCAGCTCAGCTTCCCCTCAGGACTGATCCAGACATGTGTCTCTGTTATTATCCCTGTTCAGCAAAAGGATTTCATTCAAATTACAAACTAGTGCAGTGCAGTAGCTGCTGGACTTAAATGAGTGGTCAGCTGATTGGCCGACAGCCTGCTCTGATGGAAGGTTCTGTGTTTGGGAGGTCTTGGCCCGACATGTTTCACAGCGCTTTCCTTTCCCATCATCATCATCATCAGAACACTAGATGAGGGAATATCTGTCAGAGAAACGGGGACTCATTCCCCCAAAACAGGTCCTGAGACGTGAGGATTCAAACCAAGTTAGTCGCTGTGAAGCTCGTCTGGTCTTAATGTGAATAAATACAACACGCAATACAACAGTACCGTTATTTACTCCATCTGATTGTTGTGGAGTTCTACGCTAGTCTGTGTCGCCTGTTTCCAGTGATTCTGTTCTGGTCGGGTGTGTTCAGCAGCGCTTGGTGATGTACGGCTCGACGTCTAACACGGGACGAACTGAGGATACCAGATGATCTGCTGCTGATTTGAAAGTGAAATGTGTAACCTGAGGAATAAGGTCATGGAGAGAATTCAAAACTCAGCAGGTCATAGGACAGGACAGGACACAGACTGGATGGTTTACTGTGGTTCTGTTTCAGTCCTGATGGTTGTACATAAACACACTACTGTCATATTATATATGTACCAGATTTACTGATGCCTCATCTACAAAAACACAAACCTGCAGCTGACGCAGCCTCCAGGAATGTTCAGTGAATGTAACTGTGGTTAGAAATCAGACAAACCCAATCAGCTCCGTGTTTACGTGGTCGAGTGCCGACTTGTCCTCTCTCACTGCGTGTAGCCTCAGTGCATGATGGGAATGGTGTGTGTGTGTGTGTGAGTGTGTGTGTGTGTGTGTGTGTGTGTGTGTGTGAGTGTGTGTGTGTGTGTTCTCTGGCTGCCGTCAGCCCTCTGGATCCAGGCAGTCACACAACAGATGGACATGAAGGAGGAGGTGGTGGTGAGGCGGAGTGTTGGTGTGTGTGCTGGTGGAGATCAGGAGGTATTTCTGACTGGACAAACCTGTTTCTGTGCTTCACCTGTTTTATTTCTATCTTTGAGAGAACATTTATTGGAAAGGCGTGCATTATCCTCTTCCAGTGATGTCATGACTCAGCCTCCACTGCGCCGCTCAGCTCATGACAGATTTGCGGTTCTGGGTAGCGTTGGCATGTACTGGTTGAGTCTGTGGCTTCTCTGCTGCAGCCTGAACACATGCAGCTCACTTTATTGGCAGCTCTGAACTGGTTTGTGTTTGAGTCCATCTGATATGAGGAAGTTCAGGATGTTTTTTCCACTTTGGTTTCGGTTGCTGCTGACGACTGTTACACTGAGAACCATGCTGTGTTCAGAGCAGGGCATCATGGGACCCCAGGGCCCCAGGAACCAGGACCCTCCTGGTTCTGTGGAAAACACCATGTCTGGTACTGATGCCCAAAGTGTAACAGAACGATGGCTGAAGGTTTGTGTTCCTCATGAAGACACTGCAGCAGCTGCTTCTTCACCACGTTCTGATACGACAGGTTGCACTCACACCAGGAGGATGTCGGAGTGGACGATGCAGAACTTTACCTGCCACCAGGTCTGTTCTCACCTGGATGAACCAGGTGGACCCGTAAAGATCATGTTCTTTGACTTTAGCTCGGTGGTTAGCACTGTGGTTTAGTGGTTAGCATCGTGGCCGCACAGCTAGAAGGTCGCCGGTTGGCGTCCCGGTGAGGACACCCGGGATCTTCCTGCGTGGAGTCTCCATGTTCTCCCCGTGCAGCGTGGGTTCTCTCCGGGTTCTCCGGCTTCCTCCCACAGTCCAGAAACATGCTGAGGTTAATTGGTGATTGTAAATTGTCCGTAGGTGTGAATGTGAGTGTGCTTGGTTGTCTGTCTCTAAGTGTAGCCCTGTGATAGACTGGTTACCTGTCCAGGTGAACCTGCCTTCACCCTCAGTCAGCTGGGATAGACTCCGCCCCCCAGTGAGGATGAAGGTGTAGAGATGATGGATGGATGTTCTTTGACTTTTCGTGTGCATTTAACACCATTCAACCCTCAAACTCTGAAACGAGCTGGAGGAGGAGGGACTGATTCCAGCCTCACTTCCTGGATTATGGACCGTCTCAGGATGACCACCATTGGTCAATCTGGACAGTGAATATATGTTTTTACTTTCCATCAACTGGAATCTGCTTCAGCTACACATGTAACCAGAGACTTGTCATCAAGCTAATTTAATCTGTGATTTGAGAAAGATTTGCTAAATGATGGCTCACGTTCTGCTGCTGCCTTCACTGCCAGCTCTGCACGGCCAAATGTTCTGCTATGAATGACGTGATGTTCCTGACAAAGTGCTGAAATGGAGTCCATTCATACAGCACCAGAACATCACAACATTATACCAGAATAATATCAGAAGTTTGTATCTGGGATTGTGACTCATGAGCAAGTCAGTACTCAGCATCATCTGACAACTCTTCACAATTCAATCTGGCCTTAAAACGATGATCCTGGTAGTTCTGATCTATACTCAACACAATGTGCACGAGGTGGGTTCAGATGCTGCATGTTGTCAGTAACAAGCATAGAAGTTCTGACACAACGGTTCTGGTTCGGACGTGTCCCCACAGAATGACCTGTCACATGTTCAGTGATGACCATCATTTATCCCCATCAACAGGTCAGAACTACAGTGAGTCAAACTGGCAGGTGTTTCACTGACATGATGCTGTTTGACCCGAGCTCGGTTCTCATTCAGCCGTTCACACCCTGATGAGGTGGACGCTTGGACAGGAACCGAGCCACCAGCCGCTCAACCAGTGGACGATCCTCCCTCCAACAGCTGCTCCATTTCTATCTAAAACTTTTTATCATGTCAGAATCCTCTGCACACGACTTCCTCTCGTCTGTGTGGCTCTATGCTCCAGACCAGCAGTCACACGGCTGACACACATCCACGCAGAAGCTTCAACCAGCAAGGTCATGGAGATGTGATCACGTATGAGCCGGAGCCACACCAGGAGGATCGCAGCAGCAGGACAACACAGAACCATTTTAGCCTTCTTACGCTGTCATAATCAGAAGTAATAGAATGTTCTAGAATCACTGCAGTGTAATTTGATTACTTGTTGGGGACATCTGGGAGCAGTGACATGGACCAGATGGCCTCTAAACAGATTACTTCAGATAATATCAGCCGGTAGTTTGCTGGTTTTAGCTCACTAACGATGAGGATGAACTTAGTTTAGTGTTTGTGCGTCTGCGGGGCGTCGACTCTTCTGTTGAGGATGCAGACGGTGAACAGGAGGTGATGAGCTCCGACTGCTGCGCTGGAATAATGTCGGTCAGCATGCAAATGTGCTCCCTTTCTGACAGCCTGGGTTATAAAAAGCCCAGTTTCTCTGTCAGCTTGTGTCGACGTCTCTCTACACGCTGGCTAAACGCTGTGAACTATTCCTTTATATTTAAATACATGACAAACAGCTCCAGGGATCTGATTTTAATCCTGTAGTCTCAGACTTCATTCCTTGTAAAGTACAAGACCCAGTCTGTCTGAGAAGATGTGATGATGACTAAACTGTAGCTCCTCATCAAAAACACAAACAGTTATTTTCTTAGAATGAGATAATCAGTTCAGTACCAGTGTCATGACGGCACAGAGCTGGAGCTGGGCTCAGATCAACACTGAGAGGACGATCCATGTGCAAACAAGAAGAGGAAGATTATATTTTAGTATTTTAGTTGCTGCTACAAATGAGTTTTTTGGGTAACAGTGTTTTAATTCAGTGTCTTCAGCAGCTGTTGAATGACTTCAGTTCCCTCAGCAGTGCACACATTTAGTTCACGTGTTCAGCATAGTTCTTGTCCTGAGTCATCTTTTCTTTGTTTCACCTGCTTGGCTGTAGGCAGAGGAGCACCAGGCTTATACCAGAGCTGCCAGTCGGACCGCACCAGGGTCTGAATGTTAGAAAGAATCACGTCAACATGGAGCCACATATCACATTTCCAGGAAGGCCATCAGGAAGTCTGGGGGTTTCCCGGTGTGCCCGTCTTTAGGGCCAGAACTTTTTGTCCAAACCCAGGTACCAGTAACTGATATGTAGATGTTCAGTGTTCACCTCAGCTGGTGGGACGACACCAGCAGCATCTGTAACAGCAGGAGGCAGCTGCCATCAGCTGCAGGTACGTAGTTCCCAGGCAGGTAGTAGTGCTCGTTAACTCTATCAGCGCTCGTTAACCGTATCAGCACTCGATAACCGGATCGGCACTCGTTGCTGTAACAGAGATAGAAAGTTGCGGTCGGTGGAGCAGAGAAGGTGCTGAACAAAGAGGAAGGTGTTTCTGGTTGATGCTGCTGAGATGTGACTGATGTACCGGAGCAGTGTGAGGATGAGGATGGTGGTGAAGAGGCAGAAACATCAGAGAGGAGGGAGCTCACGCTCTGTGCTGTCAACATGGACTCGGTACAGAAACTAGTTAGTGTTTCTGTTCTGGTTCTGGTTTCAGAGTTCTGCTGCTAGTTTCATCACATCAGAAGGTTTAACTGTTAAACTCAAGAATTAAAGAAACGTATCCATCAACGCTGACCAGAGGTGTCAAATAGACATGTAATCAGATTACTTTCTTCCAGTGGCAGCAGCAGCCAAATGTGGCTTTCAGCTTTTGTCCCATTCACCGACCCTCCCCACTGGTCTGACTGGGAGAGGTCCGATGGGACCTCCTGAGCTGTGTGGACCTGAAGCCGTGCAGAGCTTCTGTGGACGGTGAGCAAAGGCTTAATAATGAACAGGTACGGCCCAGAATGGCAGGTTTGCTCCTTGTTTCCAGGTCAGACTGAGAACTTCTTGAAGTACCATCATGTACATTTATAAACCTGGATTCTCCTGGAAAATGCTCTGAGTGTTGAAGTTCCTGCTCATGAGTCCTCTCCATGTGGGACAATTATAACTACTGATGCTTTATGTTGCTGTTCTGTGGCAGCTGATATGGACCAGGCTGTTTTTACTGCTGGACGGCTTCACCAGAGGACCGACCAGACCTTCATCTGAACCTCTGCTGTGTTGGTGTTACTAATCTACACATGCAGGTTCCTGTGGTGGAGCCATGAGCACCAGGTTCCTCCTGAAAGGCAGCAGGTTCAGCAGGAAGTAGAGGTAAAGCCAGTCAGAGCTGGACTGGAGCCTGAGTTTCCATGACTGTGTGTGTGTGTGTGTGTGTGAGAGAGAGAGAGAGAGAGAGAGAGAGAGAGAGAGAGGTGGGCGGGCCCTGGACCGACTCTATCCCACGTCGGAGCACCGACCAGGTGCTGCAGCTCCTCCTCCGCGGCTCTCGTCCGTCCGGCCGCCCGTCGGAGCTCCATCGCTCTCAGCTGCACCGCGTCGGAGAAAATCCGCAGTAAACCGGAGCGATGCCGGTCCAGTGAGCTCCGCGCTGCTTCCCTCCGAGCTGCCGGCTCGCTCGGCTCCTGCTCGGCTCCTGCTCGGCCGGCCGGACAATAGACAGCCCGCCTTCCCGCTGCAGCAGAGGCTCCCTCCGGTGGGGGAGCTCCAGTGTTCCGGTCCGGATTCCTGCAGCAGCTCCAGATGGCTGGACACGGCTGGGAGGACTGGTTCGAGCGGGAGGAATTCATCGGACAGATCAGCGACATCCGAGTGCAGAACCTGCAAGGTAGGCTCAGCCCGTCCCTCTGCAGAGCCAGAACCTCTTTAATAAGACATGAACCGAGGGAGGCCTGGCCACGCATGCTCCACCAGCTCCACCACCAGCTCCACCAGCACCAGCTCCACCAGCAGCAGGCTGCGGGCTGAGCGGTGCAGCGTGGACGGGCTGCGGTCCGGGAAAGTTTGATCGGCAGCCTCTGGGTTCGCTTTAGAGCGCAGAGCTGCCTCAAACTTTCCAGATGGAGCCGTCAGACAGGTCCTCCTCCTCCTCCTCCGCTCCACGCAGTGTGCAGCCCACGCAGGAGCCCTCTGTGGCCAAAACACTGGCCTCAGGTCAGTCTGTCAGCTTCCAGACCTGTGCTGCAGGCAGCGGGTCAGTACTGGGTCCACTCAGAACTTCATCCTACAATCTGTTCTTCATGTCATCAGACTGTTGCTGTCATCTGGGACAAGCTGCTGGTTCTGTACATCAGGTGGTGTTGGACAGATGAATACAGCTGATCTGTGTGTGTGTGTGTGTGTGTGTGTGTGTGTGTGTGTGTGTGTGTGTGTCGGTGAGTCCAGCTGTCAGCAGCAGCAGAAACAACTGTTGTTGGACTGGACTCTGGTGTACCACTCAGAACACTGTAGGACACCGGTATCCTCTGTCAGAACCGCTCAGACTTATTATACCTCCAATGTTGACGTCAGCATGGACTCTGAAGGTAGTGATCCGATTCAGTGAAGGTCTTCTCATGGTCTGTTGCTTTGCTTTCTGTGTGTCTGGTTCTGTAAATGAGAGACAAACAGGAAACCCAGGCCGCTCATGGACCGGGGAACCGGGGCAGCAGAAGGAGAGGGATGGTGGATCTGAAGCCATCTAGATAAATATCCAGCCTGCAGACTTTACAGTCCTGGTGTGTGATGGGCTGAACTCATTCAGTACCTCCTGTGGAGCACACACTGGAGCTGTGTGTTCCTCAGTCAGACATGAAGCAAAAGAAAGTAAAGCATGCTCTGCTTTCTGTCTGGTGTCTGGGAGGAGCTGAGCTACATGTGGAGCAGAACAGTGAAGATAACACTGTTTACCACCATCATAACCAGTGTTACTCTGTGTACAACCAGCGATGCCCCAGATATCTCAGAGTCAGGCCAGAGTCTGGACATGCTGTTAGATGCACCCGACCAAGGACACAGGAGCCTCTGCTGGTGGCAGGAAACTAGTCCAAGTTATGCTTTCAGCATCTGTGTGTCCACAAAGGGATGCCTGACATACATTCTGTCATCACCAGGTTTGCGTAGACCGATGGCAACGCAGAGCGCCGCACTGCCAGCTCCTCAACTGCACATGTGCAAAAAAATTCCCAAACATGTGAGACTGAAAACAAGCGCTTGTTCTGAGGAGAGGCTGAGTGTCCACGGCTGTAGGATTCATCGTAAAGCAAAGCTGTAATTGACGTAGCTGCTGCTGGATTTTACAGGCGTGTTGACTCTCCGTGCTTTCCATCCACGATGCCCAGACAGAGTAAAAAGTTCTGAGGTCTTCAGAAATCCTGGGTTCTGTCTGCCCACAGTGCTCGACACACCTCAGGAGTAATCACACGGTGCTACAGTCTGGAGGAGGCACAGAGTCAGAGTCAGTACCAGGTATTCAGTGTAGCTGCTGTAGCTGCTGTCCTCTTCTGTCATGACCATGAGTCGGTCTTTAGTGAACTCCCTCAACCACAGCAACACCTACAGAGAGCTGAATGAACATCATCATATCAGTGATTTTACCTGAAATGTTGACTAACGGCCTGCAGGTGGATCAGTGGTTAGCACCGCGGCCTCACAGCTAGAAGGTCGCCGGTTGGCGTCCCGGTGAGGACACCCGGGATCTTCCTGCGTGGAGTCTCCATGTTCTCCCCGTGCAGCGTGGGTTCTCTCCGGGTTCTCCGGCTTCCTCCCACAGTCCAGAAACATGCTGAGGTTAATTGGTGATTGTAAATTGTCCGTAGGTGTGAATGTGAGTGTGCTTGGTTGTCTGTCTCTAAGTGTAGCCCTGTGATAGACTGGTTACCTGTCCAGGTGAACCTGCCTTCACCCTGAGTCAGCTGGGATAGGCTCCCCCCCCCATGACCCTGGTGAGGATGAAGGTGTAGAGATGATGGATGGATGGATGGAGGCTGACTAACCACTGGCAGACAGAGACCAAACAGAAAGAGAGGCAGACACAGTTCATGCTGGGCGGCTACCTGGCCAGTATAGTTACTGGGTACCAGTACCACTGGTATCTGCTTCTGCCTCCGATGATGTTCCTACAGTTATGAGAACTTCTCTAAGTCATCCCCACAGAGGAGTGATCTTGTGGCTTCCAGTCACAAGCCAATGTTTGAGCAGCCAGGCATGAATGTGAGTTAATGAGCCGGCTGTGAGTCAGCGCCGGGCTTTCTACCCTCCACCCCACTGGCCCTGTGGCTGCTTTGCCCTCTGGGCTAGTTTTTGCAACTGTGGGTGTGAAAGTTGTTTTTTTCTGCCTCCTCTGTGGTGGCAGACTGGAGCATGTTAGAAGAAGTAAGAGTAATAAGAGCCCAATACAAACGATATGGATCCATGTTCCACTGAGCTCCTCATCATCCACCACAGGCGTCTCCTAAGATGACCGAGGTTCTGTTCCTGGTTCTGTCCTGTTTCAGCAGCTTTTATCAAACAGTTTAACGTGTCAGAGGGGAGCTTTGTCTCCACTCGTTTACAGATGTGTTCAGTGTTACAGGACTCCAACCATCCAGCTGTGACAGGGGTTTATAACTCATAACAGGCCTTTCACTGTTTTATTATTTCACCTTTTCATTGTGCATCATGTGAGACACCAGGAGGACGTGAGAGCTGCTCTGTGTGAGACTGATGAGGTGGAGAGTCAACAGAGACTCGTGTCTTCATAAGGATGGGATGGATCGACTCTGGTAGCGCTGCTTCTCTCTCTCTGGTGACAAAGGAATGAACTATCAATCCCGTCTTAATACAGTCAACATGGAAAAGTGTGAATGTGTTGCATGTAGTGGTGGTTTAGGTGGTGTTCCTGACATGCTCAACAGGCATCAGAGTGACTGGTGGAGCTCTGCTGGACACACAGCGCTCCACAGCAGTCCTTCAAACGGGCCGAGCTTTTATTATTCGACTGAAAGCGCTGCGTCGTGTAGACACACCACACACACATCAACAGGCTGAAAACACAAATGAGAGCTCGGTCTTTATTTACGGTGTGTTTTTAGCTACAGAAGATGAGCAGCTGAGGTCATTCAGTAGAAACACAGGATCAGTGATGTTTCTGGTGTCGGCCCGATAAAACATGGAATTAAAATCACATCAATAAGTTTGTTTACTTCCAGTAAATACGAGTGCTTTTCTGTTTCTGGACCAACAACACGGTACCGTCATCGTGGCGTCTGCTGGTCAACCGTCCCATTGAGGCGCGTAATGAAGCCTGATGATACCCGATGACGGCGGTTCTGATCAGTCCGACTCGTCATGGTTCTGAATCTGAATAGTTTTTAGCTAAACCGCTCAAAAAGCCTGATTCTGCTTTGTGATAACTCCACATTTACAGTCAGGCAGCCAGAGTGATGCAAGAGTGAAGCTCAGTGTCCACGGTGGACCAGTGGGACCAGAAGTGGCATCATGTTTCTCCTCAGACCTGCCCAGGTGGCTCCACTGGCCCGGTACACCTTGTCCAAAGTCCTAGACACTGTACACACCTGTATACACATGATCCAAAGACAGTGGTGTTATGAAAGTCTTTGTTAGATTTTACAGGACTGTTGAGACACAGCCCAGGATGTTCCAGCGGACCGTCTTTACTGGTCCGGTGTAGCTGCATGTCGTCTCTGCTCTGCCGTCTGAACTGGACCGAACCTATAAATCATGTGGGGATATTTATCATTCTAGGTGTTTCCAGTTTGCCAAACAGGGTTTAACAAAGATCAGAGGAGAGGCTCACAACAACTGATGGACTTACTGAGCGCGGTGAGAAAGAAGCTTTGTTCAGCTCTGACCCACGTCACCCCGAAGCCCAAACGGACAAGATCTAGAACGGTTCTGATGCATTCAGAGCCTCGTGGCTGATTATGTGTGGGCACAGAATACTAGAGGACGGCTTTAAAGCCAAGAAAGAAGTCAGTCCGGCTTCTCGGTGATTCTGATGAGACTCCTGGAGTCTCCATGTTCTCCCCGTGCAGCGTGGGTTCTCTCCGGGTTCTCCGGCTTCCTCCCACAGTCCAGAAACATGCTGAGGTTAATTGGTGATTGT
>NW_007578847.1:178940-181182 GCF_000690725.1 Stegastes partitus
AAGTGTTTTCTGACTTTGGGCCCAGTAACCAATCAGCTGCAGAGTTCTCCATCAGTCGTAGCTTTCCAGCGTTGGTGGGTTGATAGCAGAGCCTGACAGCAGTCAGGCCTGTTTGGTATGAAACTGTGTCCGATACAAGTTTAACTGGGTCCTGTTTGCGTACAGAGTAATTACAGCCACTGCATGGTCAGCGCTCAGAAACAAAGTCTGGAAAGTGTTCCTTTCCAAAAAGCCGTGCTCAGTTTCTCCTCTAAAAATACCTCGGCTCTTTTTTAAAGGTCAGTGGTTATATTGTGAGATAAACTTCCAGCAGCGGGTGATGTAAGCCTGGTGAGCTCATTCTCTGCTCGCAGCCTGTGATTGGTCCAGAACACGGGGTTTATGAGATGCAGGTGGTTCCACTAAGCCTGAGATGTGTGCCGGCACCAACACACACACCGAAGCAGAGCTGCCCACAAAGGGTTAACGGCGATGATTATGTGCCTCACTGAGCCATGTTTCTAAGAGACGATGCTCTCAGGTTGACCTGCAGCCCCCGGGGTGTTCGCTGAGCAGGTAGAAGTGCTGCAGAAAAACAGCCACCCACCAGGGATTGTTTTTCAATCTTCTGCTGATTCACCCGGAGCTCCTGGATCGCTCTGCTGCTGCTGCACCACTTTGTTTTCCTCCTGCAGTCACAAAGGGTTTGATGCAGAAAATACTCATTTTCCATTTAAACATCTGGGAACCGTGTTGGTTTATTTGTCTTTTGGCCATGTCCATCCTTCCCTTTGAACTCATTGCTTTAGCTTTTTGGAAGTGAAGCTGAGTTCTCATTGTGTATCAGTTCAGTCCAGTGGCGGGCCGTACCTGTTCCTCCTGGACCTTCAGTGACGTCCTGTCTGAACCAAACCACATCCTAACACGTCGTTATGAAGCCACGGCTACAGAAACCATCCGTATGAAGCAGAATAACAGGACGCTGCAGCGCAGACAGGGATCAGGATCACTACAGCAGGAAACCAGTGAAACCATTCAACACGTCTCCATTCACAGCTGGGCCACATTCATCACATCAGGTTCTCACCGTGTTTACCTGAAAAGCTCGCTGTGTTTGAGCCGCGACGCTGTCTTTAAGCTGCCTGTTTGGAAAATCAGACATATTTTACAGTAAAATGTAAAATCTTCTGAAGAAACTCGTTTCTCTACCGTCTCCATCGCTGCTAACGAATAGCAGCGTTAGCAGCGAAGGCGCTAACGTTGTTGCTAACGGGGAGAGTGTTGCTAGCTACTTAATACGACTACATCATCAAAACCGATATTTCAAGTTTCTGTTTGTATGTTTTGGACCCTGCAGATCTGGTCATTTTCCAGAAGACGTCTAATAAACCTAGAAACAGAATACGAGATCGTTTCCTGTGGCCAGACGCTTCAGTGACTCCATCATAGAAAACTCTGAATTCTGGGAGTCTCTGGAAACTGAAGACCACCATTAAACGTGGTTTTTACAGCGTGTGTTCACGACTCTATATCTACAGTGGGTCTACTGGGAACGTCTTCATCCATTTCTCTAAAAAGGAACGAATGCTTTTTAGACANAGCCGGTAGCTCCAGGACCTGAACAGATGAACCTGACTGGCCAGAAGATGCTCAGAAGGTCTGCAGAGCTGATTTGGTCTTTTGCTTATCAGGTTAAATCCTGATGTTAGATAAAGAACGCGTCAGTTCTTCTTTAACAGCTTCGGTCGTATTTTAAATACGTATTTAGAGGATCAGGTTGAGGCGTCTCTAACCGGCCTGCAGGTGATGAAGGTTCTGGTTGTCTAAATGGATCTGAAACGTGATCGGTGCTGGATCAGGGTGGATGGACGGCTCCTCCCCTCAGTGCCAGAGACAACTCAGAGTGTTTTATTGCCTCTGGTGAGAAACTGTTGCTCTGGAAACACACGGCTCTGAGTCACAACACCGTCCTGGCTGTAAAACCAGAGACACAACGGAGACTTCAGCAAAGTAGCAGAAGATGCTTCTGATAGCAGAGGTGGTCCGTTTTCCTGTTAGAGTTGTGATTACTGTGGATTGTGCTGTCAGCTGGTGGTCCTACAAGACCAGGATCTGTTTGGGTGAAACTGAAAGGGAATCAACAAGCAGAACCTGTAGATGTTCAGTCATCCAGTCCTGGTGCTTCTGGGAGCTTCAGCTGCTGGACTTCTCTTTAAGCTTCTTGAAGATGTTTAATCTGTCATCCAAGAGGCGTCTTCATCTT
>NW_007578847.1:182740-184352 GCF_000690725.1 Stegastes partitus
AATAAAAAAGGAACAGGGATTGCAGTAGATTTTAATCAGTTTCCAATGACAAGTCACTGCTAAAACCAGAGCTGCTGTGCTATTAGCGCCCTTCAACAGAAATAACCGTCCGGGTGAAACACGAGTGGACATCCTCGCTGTACCGTGCATGTATAGTATATACGTATACAATATATATGTGTATATTGTATATAGTGGATGAAACACAGTCTCGGGGCATTTTTGTAATCAAATTACTTGAATTACTCGAGGGATTGTTTCAGCCCTAGTTGCTATGTGAAAATATTTTGTTTTGAAAGATTAGCTGCTGCTAGCTAGCCGACCATAGCCGGTCCAGTTCGATGTCCTCTACCTGCCAGCTGGCCCGGTTGCTGTTGTGCTGATCCACAATGTCAGTGAGTCTCTGGTCCGCGGACACTATTTAACTCCACTGTCCTGTAGGGCTGGATCTGATAGCCGAGTATTCGGTCGTTGCGGTGGTATCCGGATACTCCCCCGCCACCCAAAGGCTGCAGCGCACATCAGTGTGTTGGCGTTCCACTCCATGACCAGACTGTACCTGTCTCTCTTCACTCTGAGCTTCGCTACACACCTGTCAGACTTTATGACTGCATCCTGCACAGCTGTGACACCAGAACTTAGAAAAAAAACAAATCAATGTAGAGACGTCCAGATACCCCGGCTGGCGGCCCCAGGCCTTAGAGCTGTCTGTTGGGTTGGTGCTGCTACAGTAGGAGGCTTTGCCTTGCAGCAGGTGACAGGTGACTATTTGGACCGACGTGGGGGGGAGGGGGTGACTTCTGTATGCTCTGGCCCAATCAAGTCTCTTCAAGGTGTAATAAAACACCTGTAGATTCCAGCTCGGTATAGCGTACAATACGGACTGCATCCTTCTCTTCAAGCATGTGACAAACTGAAAGAGAAGAATGAGGCATAAAGTCGGTCTCTGTGCTCAGCGTGGGCGGCTGAAGTGTGGGCTGACAGGCCACATGACGAACAAGCTGAAGATGAATAAGCACCTGGTTTCTGTGGAGGAGGTGATGAAGGATCGCTGGTGTCATCCAACAACAGGGCAGAGAGGCTCCAGAGGAGACCTGCTGCTGCTGGTGGCAGCGTCTCTGTTGTTTTGTCTTAACTTCTGAGAAACACTAGTTTTTTACTTTAGCTGAATATACTGACATGTTTAGTCTCTTTTCATCACACAGTGGGAATCACTCGATTACTGAGTCCGTAATGAGCATCAATGAGTGATGCAGTCATGAACAGAATCTTTTAAGAACTACCTCAGATCGTGGTGTTGATACGGATCCAGAGGCTTTTTCATGAGCAGCTCAGTTACCTGAGCAGCGAGCAGATCTGCCAGGTTACATAAACGTGAGCTCCTAGCTGCTTCTATCTCAGCTCCACTGTGGCTGCATTTGATTTATGTCTTGATGGACCCCTTTAGAGTACTTCAAAGTAGGACACGGTACCACAAACGTGCACACTCTGTACAGAGACATCCTCAGTGGGAGCTGGACAGACGTGAACAAGCTCCAGGTGGTGAACATACAGGTACCTAAAATACCAGATGAGAATACTGTGATTTTATGTGAGCTATCATTTTCATTAT
>NW_007578847.1:187359-195299 GCF_000690725.1 Stegastes partitus
GACTGTAGCACACACAGAAGGCAGTATCACCCTTTTCACCACTTTAAGTCCAACTGGTCCAGCTTTGAACCAGGACTGATAGAAGCTCTGGACATGTGAGAGGAGCCACTGAGCTGTAGAGTCTGAACTAATCCATACGAACTCCATCACTTCCTGTTGGGATCACTTCCTCTAGTACTTCCTGTTACATCGTTACTCTGCCTGAGTCTTTATTTTACCTTAAAAGTGCTGTTTCAGGTGTCACTATGTGGTTAAGGAAGTAAGTTATGAAGAGCAGTCAGTGAAGCTGCTGGAGTCGTGGGTTTGCTTCAGAGCTGCTCCTCCTGAACTCTGTGGACGTCTGACCTGCTGGTAGGAAGTTCTGGTTGAAGGCTGAGGGTTTTGCTGCCAGTGAAGATCAGACAGTTGGTTTTATTCAGCAGCACTGTTAATGTTTGAATGGCTGGTTTGAGCAGATCCACAACATCTCATCAGGTCTGAGGGAGCTGCTGGCCTGAACTCATCGTCTTTCTGTTTGTCAGGACACATTTTTCACTCGTAACTCCGACAGCTTCTGATTTTAATGTTAATACAACAATAAACACAAATAAATGGAGGCAGCCGGGTTGAAGCTGCCTCATCGTGCTGAGGTGAAGGTTCCGGGTGACGGGCCGGACCGGGCCGGACCGGGTGGGACCGGGTGGGACCGGGTGGGACCGGGTGGGACCCCACACCACCCTCATCAGTCCTCAGAGCAGGTGTGTTGCTCAGGTGGAGGTGGTGGTTGACACGGTGTTGAGAGTGTTTTTAACCCACAAACCCGTCTTAGGAGGGAAACACTGGTCCCTGTTCCTGCTGGAGGTGAAGTGTTCTGGTCCGACTCATTACAGAAAAGTTCCTCATGAATGCGCTCTGACTGTCAACACAGTCTGGGGATGGAAGGAGATAACGGCCGGACCTCTGGTCCTCATGAAGCACATGAACATGTCTCTGATGCTGCAGTGGAAATGTCCCTGGATGTGCTTCTGCAGCAGCGTTGTATTATGGGATGGAGTTCAGCCACACTGAGGGAATGTACTCAATCATTACATTGTAGTCTAATTAAAGCCACTCCTACAGATTGCTCTGTTTTATTGCTGCTGCTGAAGCTTTTATCTAATATTAAACCCTTAGTTTATTTGTCATTGGGGCTGGTTCTGCCCGTGATCTCCTGAACGAGGGCCGTGTGCACAGACGTTCACTTTGTAGGTTTGGAGCTACTTTGGTTGTTAGTCATCCTCATAAAGGTTTTAAATGCTTTGAAATGGGTTTATGGTGCTGATGATCACAGGCTCTCCGTCACTTAGAGCGCTTTGAAAAGGCTGACTGTAAAAACCAGATCTAGTTGAAGCGCTGACGCGGTGCTGAGCAGACGGCGTTTGGACCGGGGGCAACGACACGAGGACGAGCACTTCCCCCGGCCGCTGACCGCTGATCACACAAACACCGGACTGTAGGCAGAGATCATGTTTCTGTTGTGATGCAATCACAAAGAGATGCTTCAGAGGGAGAACGGTTGTGGTTACTGCGTGATGTTCAGACACAACTGATGTGGTCTCAGTGATGTTGTTCTTCTGCACCATCGCATACGAGTGTGTTTAGTCGTGTTTATATCAGACTGTCTGTGAACATTGTCTTATGATGTTTACAACATTTAAGTCTTGTTTTTGTAGCAATAAAAACCAGCCCCATTGCATTCACCAAGTCAACACATGAGCCACCAGACCTGTAGACATGTCGGGTCGGTACCGGGTCTGTGCGATGGAAGCAGATCAGCACCGTCCCCGTTACACCTTCATCTGTTTTTATTTCCAATGTGGCAGAAAATGTGACTCAGTGCTTTGAGGTCATCTTGGTGCCAGGAGTGTTTTATTCATTGAGTTATTATTTTAGATTATTTTAGAACATCCAGCAGAAGTTCACCAACAGCTTCGTCCCATCAGGGCGGGTCGCTGAAGGTGCCGACAGCCAGCGTGCTGAAGCTCAGAGCGTCCTACGTGTGATCGTAAAGGCTGCAGAAGAAGAAAGATGATGCACAGGGAAAGGCAGAACCACCGCTTCATGGCTCGGTCCGTTCGTCAGAAAGCGTTTCTTTAACTAACGAGCTGGTTGTGATGTGATCCCAGAGAGCGACAGGAGACGTAGAAAGTCAGCGTCTACAGAAACACAGGCCGTCACTGGAGCATCCACCTGCTCAGTGCCTCAGCTTGTAATTTAAGCCCAGAAATAACAGAGCAGCAGACTGTTGGCGTACGAGGCACAAGCGTTACGTGACCTAATGGTCAACCACCTAATGGTATGTTTTTGTGTGCGCTCCTCTCATTCCTGTACTCATTAACTCCGTCCAGGAGATAAGCTGGAGGGGTGGTGGTGGGTCCACATCTTCTGCTGCAGTGTTCCCTCCATCCATCCATCCATCTGTAGACACCAACCACTACAATAAACAGGTTTTTTATTTGTTTATAGATTCTATTTTACAAGTTGACCTGATGAATCATGTGCCAGTAGGTGTTAGAAGAGCTTTGTTGTTCTATCGACTATGAAAGTTAGTGTTAGGGTTAGTGTTAGTGTTAGGGTTAGTGTTAGTGTTAGGGTTAGTGTTAGGGTTAGTGTGGGTATTTGTGTCTTTGTGCAGCTGTGAATGAACGCTGGTGGGAGACAAACAGTTTGATGGCTCTCCTATAAATGATTGATCAGCTGCCCGGAGCTACTGAAGCCTTTGCTGTTTGCTGTTGCTCCATTTTTCTGTGAGTGCAGAGCTTTTGCAGTCGGCTTATGTAATCCATGTCCCACTACATCCAGGATCACCTGTTCCTGCCACATCAGTCCGTCTGTCTGTCCACACCTGTGGTGCAGAAGAAAGCATCTGTTTGGAAAGTCAAGAAACTGGCTTTGGATGTTAATGTTCCTTCAATATTTGTATTTTACCTCCGAGGTTCATGATGGAGGCTAAAAACGAGGGTGTTCCTCTGGGCGCTGTGCACCGGACGCTTCAGTCTGTGGCCTCATTCATCCCGTCCTGCATGTTGGGTTCTGATAGAACCCTGACCCATCTCTCCTACATGAACGCAACGATGAGTGATGATGTCTGTTCATATAAATCGATCAGAACTAGAAACGTACGATAAAGTTCTCATACGAAGACGTATTCAGCAGAAACTAAACACATGATCCAGTTTAGTACGACATTTAATTGACATAATAATGTTCATGATTATTGTATTAAACAATGGACAGCAACATTAGACAGTGGAGGTAAATAACCTCAAACATTCATCCCGTCTTCTTCCAGCCTTCATTTCATCTGAGAGCCTCTGTGTGAACTCGTCGTTATGTAAAAGCTCCGGATGCTGCTGCAGTCTGATGGGAAACCCGTCACAGCCGCCATGAATGATTTAACCAAAGAGCTCCTCTGATGTTTTCATATTCTGCTGCTTTGGCTTCAATTCAGACACAAACTTGTGCCTCAGTCTGATTGTGATGTAAAGTCAAACCATCTTTAGAAGAAATGAGTTTCTTCTGGAGCATCTGTCACCGTCTTTCCTCTCAGAGCTCTGTGATTGGACGGAGGTGAGGGTTTGATCTTCTGTCATGTTGGATTTTATGAAGTTTTAAAAATCTGTAAACAGCCAGATTATATATTTTTTAAATCTTCACCAAAAATGGCTCTGATTATGTTCAGGAAACGCCTCACAGACGTGACTGTGTGTGACGTATATGTAGATTTATCAACAGCGTTCATATTGTACAGCTCACTGTAATGAGCTGTGACAGGCCGCAGGGCAGCTGTTTTCACACCAAACTTGGTTTACGGACTCAGGACCTTTGGGGGTGAGTGGACCTCAGGGTGGACCTGAGGGGCTGCATCACTCCTACTAGAGAACAGTATGTTTACCGTCAGTGCTTCTCGTCCTCACTGCCTGCAGCTCTCATAGTTGATGCACCTTCATTGTTTGCAGCGGTTTTCAGATCTACAGTGAAATTACCGGCTTGGTGCAGAGCTGAGACCAAACCAGTCCTGTTCAGCTGAACCGTCCCTCCAGGACTTTGAACTGAAAACTGAACCGACTTTCATTAATGTGCTGAACATGGAGTCTTTAACGGACTGATGAAGCAGCAGTGTTCCGTATCCCACGTCTGAAACGGACTCTCTGTTTTTATATTTATCTATTTATTGGTTTTCATTTTAGGACAAATGAAGAACATTTATTGTCTTTTAGAGGACAAGCGACACACATGCATGAGGAAGGCGGGGCTTCGTGGTGTCGACGCCTCCACAGCCAGAGGCCGTTAACGGGACCACCCACGTCCCTCCAGCCGCAGGACAAAGAGGCAACGAGCTCAGTCATTAAATTAGTGTCTGCTAATGAAAACAGGGAGTGTGTGCCGTGAAGTCCTGAACAGTGGGCAGTACCGCTGGCACACAGCTGCTGCCGTGTTTACTTGTGGTGTCGTGGTTGCCATAGTTGCCATTGTGTTTACGCAGCGTTTGTGTGGCGTTGCTTCACTCTGATCTAATCCTGCTTCTGTAGCAGGTAAACAGGAAGCACAGGTAGCCAGCTCCTCTACCTGCTTAGAGTCTGTACACACGATGTGAGCTGGATTGTCTGTGTGAACAAAGAGCACGTTGCTGCAGCATGAGGACTGCTGTTAGAACCATGCTGCTCTCTGACGTCCACTAAAGGCCGACTCTCTCCCTGTTCACTCTTTTATACATACGTGTTCATTTACCGCCGTCGTAGGACTAACTGACACTTCAGTGTATTTGCTTGTTCCATCCATGCCCTCCATTCGTCTCCCTGACTCCCACAAATGTTCTATTAGTTGACACACTGAACACATCAGTCATGCTGCAGTCAGTAAAACGTGGATCCAGGCTGAGCCGCCGCTGTTTGCATGGCAAGCAAATGAGCAGCCAGAGGACTGGAGCTCAGAAGAGGCCCAGCGAGCTGAACTCAGACGGGATGAATAATATGTTCAGTACCAGACAATAAATCAGGTTCTTTCTGAATGTCATGAGTTCTGGATGTGTCCGATGTGTTTGGACTTGGAGGTGCCACATGTTGAGGACGTTATCTCCACTGATGATGAGCTGCTCTGGACACGCCTGTATCTGTAGGTGTTGTCCTGCTCATTTCCATACGCAAACACAATGAAGGTTGTGTATTTAGCTTAGTACAACATTTGGTTTCTTCTTTTTGGATTGTGCGAGCGCTGCCTGTTGCAGCTGAGACGCCACCTTCAGCTCTTCTCCAGCAGCCCTGTTTGCTTTGCACCAGTCTGATGATAGACTGCAGTAAAGTACAGATTTATTATTAATGACTCCTTAGTGTCTCAGTAAACGAAGACTGTGAACCGGCGGGAACACAAGCAGGACCTCCTCCAGGTGGAATGTGTCCATCATTAGTGCAATTCACATCAGGTGATCAGACCTGTCCTGTTTCAACATCTGACATCCAGGCCTGCCAGGAAAGAAAGTCTTTGGTGTCCAAGAAGAAGATTAAAGCAAAACCAGCCTCCTAATGAACATAAAGGCAAAAACCAGGCCTGGTAGAACAATGTGCTATGGATGGACCAATCAGAGACACAGTTGTGTTGCCACAGTAACAGTAGATATGTTTGGTGCAGACCAAAGACCACCAGCTGTGAAGTACGCTGGTGGGAACGTTGCTGTCCTCGGTAGCTTTATGCATTCTTCATCATGTGCTTGAAGACACCGTGAGGCCGTTTGTCTGAGAGTTGAACCAGAAGTCAGTCGATTGGACGTGATGGTGATACCAAGAACACCAACGAATTCACCACAAACGGCTTTAAACGAAGTATTGCAGAGTTGCAGTGGTAAAAAATCTCAGCAAGCTGATATCAGCGATGTGGGACACTTAGGAGCAACAAGAAGCTGCCTGTGAAGGCCTCATGAGTCCTGTCCTGTTCTGGTTTTTGTGTCTCTGAGTCTCTTATAAAACCAAACATCTGTTGAGTACATGATTGATGAAGTACATTTTGCACCTTTACCTTTAGGCACTGTTTTATAAAGAATAAAGTGTTTAGTTGTCCAGATATTTTCCCTGGATGTGCTTCTTCTTCACCCGTCGGTGTAGATCATTGTGGTGGAGGAGGTCTGAGCGGGACCCTGCTGTGAAGTAAAGCACCTCTCACAGGTGTTCTGTGTTCCTGGTCTCCACATTTAAGGGGTGATGATCACAGTCGTGTGCTCTTTTGTGTCTGTTTTTATAAATCTGTCTATTTGCATATTAACATGGTTCTTAATGAGAGCAGCTCTGTGACGAGTCGCTGTCGTCCTAAAACATCACAGCTGCTCCAGACTTGGTTCTTTGGCTGATGTTGGTCTGATTCTGTGAGTGCTTTGACTTAACTTTCCTGATGACTGAATTTCTTTTCTTGTCTGTGTGTTGCAGTTGAAAGGGAGATGGTTCAGAAGAGGACCTTCACCCGATGGATCAACCTCCATCTAGAGAAGGTTTGTTCATGTAGCAGCAGATGACAAACACCAGTCCTCAGTTCCTACAGAGCTGCTCTCTGAGCTTTCATTTGCTACCTCAGTGCAAGAAAACACTTTCTTTTATTTCCGTCCCACCTCGAGCTGCGCTGCAGCTGAATCTTTTTCACAGGCTGAGGTTAGCGAGCTGCTCGCTGGATGTGTTTTCCACTGCAGCGGAGACACGCTGCACATAAACAGCAGTTGCAGTCTCTGAATTATATATGTGGTTGTGAGGAGCTGTTTGTGTGCAGCATTAAAGTTTCATCAGGCTGCAAAGTGTGGATCTGAGAGAACAGGAGCGGTGTTACAGGACCACAGAGCGAGGTGGTGGGTTCCCCTCAGCCAGCTGCTGGGTGGAGGAGGGATGCTCTGTGGTCACCACAGTAGATCTGCTGACACGTGATGGGGACCAGGGAGGTCTGGAGATCTGTCAATAAGTACAGTGTCAGGACTGCTGATTTATGTGATGTCTCCTTCAGTATAAAAGAAAACATACAGAATTAAAAACACAATGTGTGACTGAGTAAATGCCACATGACCGTGAAGGCAGGTCCTAATTGGCTGATCGATTACAGCGCCGTCAGGAAGTATTGCCTCTTGATGATTTAATGTTTGAAGGTGAAAGCTGTCCTGTGATAAACCTCAGAGCTCCTCTGGTTGAAGCGTGACCTCACTGTGGCTGAGCTCACGGACCAGACCTGCTCAGTCAGGAAGTCACTTCAACAGAACCTGTCTGACAGAACAAAGTCGACCAGAACATCTCAGAAAGCTGCAAGAGCATGCAGCGGTCCAAAGAAATTCAAGAACGGATCAGAACCACAGAACGTTGGTGCTTTTACTTCAACCATTCATCACTTCATATGTCTGGTGTCACATTGATGGGCCGTCATGTCAGATATTAAACAACAGGAGAATAGTTTGTGCTGTGTGCCCCACCAGGAGTTTACCTGCTCATCCATCCATCTCTGTGTTCACACTGACACCCTGTGTTTGTGTAGAACCTCTGAAGTTCTGACCCTGAGTGTCTCCAGTCTGTTAGCCGGTCCTGACCAGGGGTGAGTCTGGGTGAGCTGTGAGCTGGATGCTGATCAAGCCTTTTGTTTTCTCTCACAATGAGCCTCTCTTGTCTTACTCACTGTTTGGCCACGGGTCAAATTTCTGACCCATAAACTGACAATCATACATTTGTCCTCCGTCATGTTGGAAAGTTCCAGTCACTTTACCCCCTGATCCCCCAGCGACAGATCGCACAGTCACACGTCTACCGATGTCCACCCGCCATGATTTACTGTGACAACGCGGCTACATGAACACAAGCTCATGTTAGTGTTGTGTTGTTGTTCTGTTGTGTGTGTTTGGGTCGGACAGCAGCTCCTCGCATCCAAAACCACTTTTCCCCAAACGGGACAAATAAAGGAACCTG
>NW_007578847.1:195503-205495 GCF_000690725.1 Stegastes partitus
CACCAGCTGGTACAACAGTTCAGTAGTTACAGGACAAGCGAGGACAAACTCACTGTTGTTGTTTCTTTCCATGATGTAAAACATTGTCAGACATTTTATTTTATTTTTATTTCCACTTTCACGTGTTCAGTGCCTTTTTTCTTTTTGTGAAAACACAGAACTGCAGACTGCTTCTTCTCATCTGGACCACGGTGGACCAGGTCCAGACTGAAGCTCTTTGCTAAACCTGTGGGATTCACCTGTTCTCACCTCCTGTCCTCTTCTCTTGCTTCCATCTTTTCTTTGGTCCTCAGTGTGACCCGCCCATCGAGATCCAGGACCTGTTCCAGGACATCCAGGATGGGCGCATCCTCATGGCGCTGCTGGAGGAGCTGTCGGGCTGCAAACTGGTCAGACTGGAGAACTTATGTTTTGGTGCAGCATGTTGTTTTCTTCCATGTCTTGTTCATGTTACCGCCTGGTACCACTAAAGGTCCATTACCTGGAGAACACAGTGAACACGACTAAATGAAGCTGATCCTTCATCCTTTATGTCCTCTGTGACCTGCTTCAGCTTCACTGTGCTCCCTGTAGGGTCTATAAGAGGCCGTTTCTATTTACCACACATTCAATACTCAGTGAGCGTTTGAGTTGCCCCGAGGGCATAAATCAAGTTGTTTGAATTGAAAGTTGTTTTGCCATGACTGTATAAACTACATACACTGTTATTGTAGCTTATCTTCTGAATGATCGTACAGCTTCATGGCTTCAAGAAGTCCTCCCATCGTATCTTCAGACTCAACAACATCGCCAAGGTGCTGTCTTTCCTCGAGGAGAGAAACGTGAGTGTGACAGTGTGTCCGCCGTGGTTCTGGTGGATGAATGGCAGCGCTGGCAGCTCATACAGGATGTGTGTGTCTGCAGGTGAAGCTGGTCAGCATTGACGCCGCGGACGTCGCTGATGGAAACTCCTCCATTATCCTGGGACTCATCTGGAACATCATCCTGTTCTTCCAGGTAATCTCGTTTGAAGCCTCCATCTCATCTTTTATCCCTCAAATATGGATCAGTGTCAGAAAAAGTGCTGCTGTCCCAGCCTGTGGACTTTCAGTTCACCAGAACGTAAAGGGCAGCGTGACCAGTCTGGACAGGTGTGTCTGTGAAGGCCAGGTGGGGAGTCGGCTGTAGCAGATGATCAGCCTCATCATGTGTAGAGTGGTGGCAGGAAGTCAGGCCCTCCTTTTGTGTTATAAAGCGACTTCTGGTCCTCCATGTCTGACTGGACCGACAGCAGCAGGAGGACCCACTGGGCTGCCTGCTAGCTGAACCTCAGTCAGTCCACTGAACCCAAAACCCAGCAGGGGGTTTAAACACATGCCATCTGAAAAAATGAAAATAAATGAACTTATAAACAAATAAATTGCAGTTTAGTGTTAAAGGACACTGTACGGACACAGAGTGTTTCAGTCCTTGAACCAGGTCTTGAAATTCACTCAATGAAATCCTGATATTTCAGGAACATTCTCTCCATGAATCATTCAAACATTCACTAAAAATGAAAAATTTTAATTTTAAATTTTAAAATAAAAATTTTGCACCAGATCCTGTGAAAACCGTCCTCACACAGAGAGCAGAGGAGACAAGCGCTGAAACACATCAGAGACCGAGAGGAAAATGAAACATACGTGATCCGTAACATACGTGATCCGTAACATACGTGATCCGTAACATACGTGATCTATAACATACATGCAGCTCGGCTCAGACGTGCTGCAGAGAGGAGCAGGTTGTGTGTGCAGCACTGAGAACAAACGGCTAAAGTTTGTAGAGGATGTAAAACATTAAACTGTCTCTCGTATGCAGGTGCCTGTTTTCTAGTAAATCTAACACCTGTGTTGACTCCAGGTTTGTCCACCTTTTGTAAAATGAACAATCAGATCCTCAGCTGTAGCTGTTGTGATCTACGCCATCATACGTTTGTCTCTCTACGTCCAGCCCTGGTTCTGCCGATCCATAGAGGTGCCAGACTTTATATTGCTGTCGGAAATGAGCATGAAAGTGTTGCAGGAGTCAGAAACAGCTGGAGACTGCTTCTCCGATGTTAGGAAGCTGTTTGAGAGCCACAGATGTGTTCAACAGGCTGAGCAGCATTCATCATGATGAGGAAACGGATCTGTGTTTGTGTGGTTCCCCTTTATTTCCAGCTCTATGCTCCAACCACAGATTCAACACTTGACAGGTGCTCTGGCTGTTTTGAAGATTTTCTAACTCTGCTTTTCATCTGCTGAAGTGCTCCCGCTACGAGCCACGGTTACCACGGTAACCGTTATGTAATAAATCCTGTTAGAGACCGGGCATTTCCCTGTTGGTGGGAACAGGACTTTAAGCCAGAACAGGTCCTGCTTTATACCCGGGATGGTTTCTGTCCACAGTACACTCTGTTTTAGATCTGCACTCGTTCCACGCTTACTGTAGAACGATGAGAGGAGCCCACTCAGTAGCTGCTGATCACTTTATTATTATCAATATTACTTCTACTGTACACCAAGTGTCAGTATGAAACACTCAGTACGTCATCAGCTGAGCTAAGTTATCATAGCATCCAACCCTCTGTCTCCTCCCAGATCAAGGAGCTGACTGGGAACATCAGGAGCCAGTTCCCCTCCTCCTCCAGCCTGTCATCCATCCCCACCAGCTCCGACTCGGACCTGTCCTACTGCAGCACGCCGTCAGACGAGAGGCAGTCAGCATCCACGGCCATGCGAGAGCACGGCAAGGCCATCAAGAAGCTGCTGCAGTGGGTGCAGAAGCGAACCCGGAAGTGAGTTGGGTCTGTTTTGAACAATGCATTCCTGGTCACACCACAAGGACTACAACAGAACCAACAGTTTACTGTCTCCACACTTTGAGTCTCTCTAGAATGTGTTTGATGTTGTTTCTGGACTGGTTCTGACCACTGTGCCTGCTGTAGGTACGGCGTAGCAGTGCAGGACTTTGGGAAGAGCTGGACCAGTGGTCTGGCCTTCCTGGCTGTCATTAAGTCTATCGACCCGAGCCTCGTAGACATGAGGAGGGCCCTGCTGAGAAGTGCCAGGGAGAATCTGGAGGATGCCTTCAGGATAGCCCACTACAGTCTGGGTATCCCACGACTCCTGGAGCCTGAGGGTAAGTAGATATCAGCCTAATCTGTCTACTACCACGACCAACTTAGTCAGCGCTGTAATTCCATTATAACATTAAATTAGTTACTCTGATCAGTAGGAAATCTAAACAGTCCCAGAATCTGGAGGAGTCTGAGCATCGCTGCCACCAGTGTTTCCAGAATGTCAAAGCACAGAACCATAAACATGAATATTCTGGAGCTCGGTGAGGCTGCAGGTCAGACGTGAAGCTCCAGATCCAGAGACGTCTGCAGAGAGAACAAGCACAGGACCTTAATAGTTCCTCCTCTGTCCAGATGCCTGGTCTGATGTCTATGAGCAGGTGCTATTTCTGACTCCAGTACCTGGTGACCAAAGCAGTGCCGTCCTGTGTAGATCCTGAGTCATGCAGGTCCTGGTGATCCCAGCAGCTTAAGTCAGAAGCAGCTGGACTTGTCTTTGTACTTTCTGAAGACGTTTCATGCAGAAGGCTTGTCCAGTTTTAGCTGACTGATGAGGAGCTTCAGGTGTTTGATGTGGCTGATGGCCATGAACCACCAGGACTCAGGTTCATGCTGTTGGTGTTGAGCTGCTTTGCTTTGCTGTGATGATCTCAGCTACCGAGAAACCTGCACAAAAATAAGTTGTTCAATAGCAGCGACTGAGTTTCAAACGTATCCATAAAAACAAGCCGTAGGTGTGCTGATGTTGGTGTTTGTGTGAAGCTGGTGGTCGAGCAAACATGAGCTCAGTGGTGGTGCTTGTTCAGGCTGGAGCTACATCCACAGCAGAGACACGGCGTTCAGGTTCAGTTAATGCTGCGTTTGTTTGATCTCAGACCTGGAAGACGTGCTGAGGAGGAGAAAAGGGAGATTAACATATTAATACCACGCTGTCTTTCCTGGTAAAACCATGGCGTGTTTTTGTGTTTTAGTGGAGCAGATACCTGAGCAGTGAGCTAATCCAGGCGTCCTGATGGAGGGACATGTAGAGATGTGAGCTGAACAGAACCTGCTTAACAGAACCTGCTGCACTGCTCTGTGATGGGGGCAAAGAAGCAGCGCTGTTCAACAATATGAAGAACAAACCAAGATGTGCATTTAGTACCTGTTTGTATTTAACTTTATGCTGTAATGTGACAGAACTGCTTTGTTCAAAATGAACCAACACCGACCCGACAGACTGATGTCATGACTGAAACAGAACCAGGACTCCTGGTTTGAGTCAGACATGAGAACTACATGTATAACTGCCAGCACTTTGATGCTATGAGCTGCTATATGGAGCCTGTTTGTTTTAATGGTGCTGTGGTTCCTTCTGTCTGCCCAGACGTGTCCATTAACACCCCAGATGAACAGTCCATCATGACGTATGTGTCGCAGTTCCTGGAGCACTTCCCCGGCAAAGAGGAGGTAAGGATCCCGTTCAGTGCATAGACCAGGGATCTCCAGCTCTGGTCCTCCTGAGCTCCTGTCCTGCAGGTTTTAGATGTTTCTGCAACACACCTGACTCACACTAATGGATCATAACAGACTTGTGTAGAACTTGACATCAAGCTGCTGGAGATCCATGAATGTGAGTCAAGTGTGCTGCAGTACGGAGACGTCTAAAACCTGCAGGACAGGAGCTCAGGAGGACCGGAGCTGGAGATCCCTGGCAGATGATATGAATGAGACACAGTCCTGCAACATGTTCTGTTCTCTCGCAGTCGGAGCAGCCCTGCCAGATGATCATCGAGCGAAGCATCTCCATGGGCCGACTCAACTTCCGTGACAAAGACTCTGAGCACATGAGGAACGGCGCTCACCGAAGCAGAGTGAGGGAGAGGTCCTACATGTTCCAGAAGGACTGTGTCCAGCCTCCCCCGAAAATCCTGATTTCCTCCGTATCAGAAGACCGAGGCGCCGCGTCGCCGGGCTTCAGGATGGCTGCGACTCGCTCATGGTCCAGTGAAGACTTTTTATCAGATACCGCCCAAACGGGAGACATCTCCAGTCCAGCCCTGGAAGACACCAAGACACCTGCCAGTGAGATCCTTCCTAACTTGATCTCTGATTCCCCAGAAGTGTCTTATGCTCACTCTCCCACCTCCTCGTCAGTGCCCGAGTCTGTCAACACCGAGTCAGTGATCGGTGACTCTGCCATCAGCTCACCGGAGTCCTGGGTGGACAGTGAGTTCGGGGTGACACCAGCGAAGTTCTGTGAGAGCCGAAGTGACAGCTCTCTGTGTGACAGCGGGACAGCCTGGGACGTGTACCGGGCCACCCCCGTGGAGGTCACTGCTCTAGATGAAGGACTCGTCCCGTCCACAGAGAGCAGAGCCACCGACGACCAGTCCATGACGGACTCATATACCGATGAAGGCATTTACTCACTGAGCTCACTGGAGAGCAACCAGGGCAGAATCCAGGAGCATTCTGGGAAAAAGCTGGTGGTACTGAAGGATGAAGAGGTTAGGGGTGAGAACCACAACCAGGACCTGGTGACAGAACATGGACCTGGTCAGGTTGAAACTGAGGTTTCAAACGAAAAAGACGGAGATGAAAAGAGAGAACAGACGGATACGAGTCAGCATGGAAAAGACAAAGTGCCCAGAGAACCAGAACTTGGTTCTGGACTGTGTGATGCTGAAGTGCCGGCCCAGTCTGGTGCTGAAGACATCCTGGAAGCTGATGAATCTGGGACGGAACCGCCACTCCTGGACCATCCTGAAGAGCACATGAAGCTGAACAGCGTGGAGAAGAGCATGAACAGAGAAGATGTGCAGCTCATGACACAGGACCATGAAGGAGAACATCTAGGTCAACATGAAAGTCTGGAAACGAGAAATAAATGTGAAAAGGCTGAAGTGGAAACCGTACGACAGAAAACCGATTCAGAGGATCAAAGAAAAGGTGCAAATAATGAGTCAGAAGCTTTGAAGAAAACGAGTGAAGGGAGAGCAGAAAGCCAGGATGAAGGGAAGGATGAGGAGCTTCTCAGAGACAACCCACCTGATCCTAAAGACAGCAGAAGATCAGAGTCTTGTAAACCTTCAGAGAGCACACAGTCAACCAACCAAGAGGGAACATCACAGAAGAGTCTGGGCCCAGGCGTGGACATAAACATCCCTTTGATATCCATTTCCTCTGAGCCAGACGAGCAGGATAACGAGGGAACACGTTACCCAGAAGGACCAGAACATGCTGACGATCCGACACCTTCAGGACTAATCAAGGGTACAGAAGACAAGCACTCAGATGGTAGAGATGAACAGAACACCAGTAACACAGCAGGTAGCAAACAGGAGGTCCAGTCTCCACCCGGTGGTGTTCACTCAGGAGAGGACTCGACCGCTCAGTCCTCTACAGACACCAACCATCAGCTCATCAGTACAGACGCAGGTACAACCGACCAATCAGATGGTCACCAGAACAAACCAGCCGGCGCTTCTTCTGACACTGAGACAGTCAGTACACAGCAGAACACACTGGATCCACTCAGCACAGAACCACACAGTGAGACAGAGATTCTGGTTCGTGAGCCAGCCGGTGTGTCCACAGACATGGACCTGTTCTATGGAGACGCTGGTCGAAGTTCTCCTACAGAGGATCTGGTTGGCGACCCCGTGGAGCCCATGGATCTGTTCTACCCTGACAAAGAGGAGCCCATGTTCACAGAACCGCCCGACACTGAAATGCAGAGCTGGCCTTCTGTGCTGAGTGTGTCTCCTCTGCAGCCGGCGCCGGCCTCAGAGGTTCTGCAGGATGACCAACAGCTGAACCTGCTGGGGGACGAGTGCATGGATGGACGGACTTTCATACAAGAGCAGGATCAGGTAAATGTGATTTATGAAACTTTATTTACTGACAGTAGAGCTTGTGGTGATACCAAGGCGAGGCTGTATCGGCTGTGACGGTCACTTGGTCCACAACTGGTCCAGACTCGTGTGGACGTTTCACAGACTGCCGTCATGAAGCTGACTGTTTGGGTTTTGGAATGAAAAGCTTGAATGCTGCCCAAGATGTTTCTACACATATTCCACATAAAGTAGATCTTTATTCTGCCATCATCGGGTCAAATCTTAACACTTCAATCACTGTGTGAAACTAAAGTTATTCAGGTCAGAGCCTCAGGCCTTTATCTGTGTGCAGAACTGGAGGCTCCATGTTGTACCAGCTGACAAGGTAAAGATCAAAGAGTTCTGAGTGAATAAAGCGTCGTGCTGGAATATTCTGTGTTCATCTGTTGACATTTTGGCCGAGAGGCAGAAAGAGTTTGTCCCCTAAACAACATCAATGAGCTGAATTTTGCTGTTGAAATGAAGTTTTTCTTTTTGTAAAGTCCACCAACACATTGGGCTTCACTGTCTGGGATCCCTGACTGTCCACAGTAAGCTACATCAGTATCTAGAGGTGTGAACGGTACGTGTTGGGTTCTGACCAGTACCTCTTGATCTCCAACAGAGCGGCCGACTCGTGGCCTGCACAGCGTTGACCTGCAAGCTGGACAAAAGCAGACACGCTGACCTCCATCTTCATGTTCTGGACATTCGTAAAAGATTTCTCTGCATCCTTTCTAATCTTACCAGGTGTTTGCTAAGACCAGCCCAGAGACCGACAGCGCGTCTGAATCCCAGGACCGGTGCTTGCTGCCTGGGGAGAAGACAGGAAGGCTGGTGGGCGACGATGTTCAAGCAGATGATCTCAGAGAGGCCGAGCAGGAGAAGCCGGACTCTGCCAGAGAAAACACAGAGCATGTGAGGTAGGCTTTCTATTCTTAGTCGGCTCCCTGGTACACTGAGAAATGCTGCACCCCGGGGAAATCCAGTGTTGTGGCAATGGACGGGCCTGCTCTGACCCGGCCTGGTTCAGTTTGCTCAGATACTTCCATAAATGTACTGAACGGAGTAAAGTGTGTAGGCTGCTGAAATTAAGACAGGCCTTATGAGGACTGAAGGACGGCGGCTTAAAGGACGCAGACGAGGATTACAGATATTAATGTATTACTGCAGCGCTTAATTCTGTTCAAGTTCAACAGTCTGAACGTTCTCCTGAAGACCTCCACATATCAGAACCCGGCGCTGGTCGTGGTGTGCTTCTTTCAGGTAGAACCATTTAGTGTAGTTCTATTCTGTGACTACGATATAAATACTGCCGGGTCCATGAGGATGTGGACGTGGCCCGGTTTGAGTCACAGGTACATCATCAGAGAGGCTCGCCTCATAAAGAGCCCTGAGTGGAAATCTATGGGAGACTTTAGTAACGTCAGAGACGGAGGTTACGTAATAAACCGAGTGCTGCCTGCTGTCGGGCAGCCGGACCGACGTGTCCGACTAATGGAGCTGCATTAACCCAGATGTGCTGTTATGAAACCGACCCGATACGGAGCAAAAGCAGAACCTTTGTTCAAAAACATGTTTGAGCCTCATTCTGGAGCAAAGTCAGCAAACTGTCCAACCTGTTGTTGGTGCTGATTCAAACCCCTCAGATCTTTCTCCATTTGGTGCTCTTCAGCGTTGGATTGTGCTCGATACAGTTTTTTCCTTCCATGACAAGAAATCACAAAATAAGACTTTCTCAGGCCTGCAGGTGGATCAGTGGTTAGCACCGTGGCCTCACAGCTAGAAGGTCGCCGGTTCGCGTCCCGGTGAGGACACCCGGGATCTTCCTGCGTGGAGTCTCCATGTTCTCCCCGTGCAGCGTGGGTTCTCTCCGGGTTCTCCGGCTTCCTCCCACAGTCCAGAAACATGCTGAGGTTAATTGGTGATTGTAAATTGTCCGTAGGTGTGAATGTGAGTTAGTTAGTGGTTAGAACATCCATCCATCGTCTCTACACCTTAACATGATGGATGTTCTAACCAGAAAGTGTTTCCACTCTGCAGGCTGATTGGTTTCTTCAGCTTGTTTTGTACAAACCCTCGACTCTTTAATGAGCGTACTGGTCACCAGCACACTGGAGGTGGAAATGCTCTAACTAACGACGTGTCTCTCAGCATATAAATATAACCACATGTGCAGTCGTGTGCTAACCTGTGAGGTGTATGAACTTCATGTGAAAACGTCGTTCTATTCTGTGAGTTCCAGTGAGGTGGACTTGAGCCGCCCTCAGTGCACCAGACTTCTGTACGTTTGTTTTACACTGCTGTGGACCTTGTATTTACTCATGATGACTTCCTGCTCCATTCACCAGCTCTGCTCTTTCCTGTTGATACTTAAACTAACAGATTCTGTCTTGTCAGGGTTGACAACAGAAGCTCCAACAGAGCAGATGAAAGCCAGACGCCTCCAGTTCTCCGTCACAGAAAGGGGGCTCGTTTGACTGGAGCCGTGGTGAGTTCGATGCTCCACTTCCTCCTCTATGGAGATAACACTGTATTAATCACTGCTGTACAGTGAGAGTTTGTGTCCGGTGTGTTCCCCTCTCAGGACGCTCAGAGAGCTGCGCCCAGAAAAGCTGACAAAGAAGAAGACTTTTGGTAAGAACTTTTCCTGCCTTGCTTTGGTTCTTTGTACCACATCGGGTTTACACAACTACACGATAGGAGGAGCTGCTTAGCTTATAAACTCATCGTCATGCTGTGCTACTCGTCCTGTATGAGCATGCCTCAGCAACGACACCAAGGCTGGATTCTACCTCCACACAAAGGGTTACGAAACCACGCTCGTCCCCCCGATCGCTCACGGGGATATTTAATGGAACCGAGCCATTGTTAGTGGAATTAGCCTGAACTGTGCTCTTCCTGCTATGACAAGTCCGATTGTCTGCCAAGTCTTTTAAATCCTGCAGTGACAGTGTACAGGTGAGCGGCATCATTTGTACAGCAAAGGTGTGTAGTAGCCCAGAAGTCTCTTCAGTTACAGTTCTGGTGCTGCTGCTGCAAAACGAGGACTC
>NW_007578847.1:206277-214388 GCF_000690725.1 Stegastes partitus
TACAGAAACACCTGATGGCAGTGATTGGCTCAGAGGGTTGTTCAGCTACATGTTAGTCCACCAGGTCCCATCAGGCTGGTTTGTTGTTTTTTTATATTTCTGTTGAACCACAATTCAAAACCAGCGTCATGATGTTAATAAAACTTTCATTAATTCTTCTGTCAGTTTCATCTTATTTCAGTGACTGAAGCTGGTTTTTCCTCCTTTAATGAGAGGCCATGAACACATGTGGGGACGGCTGTACGTACAGCTCTACTGCCGCTCAGCGCTCTTTTCATCACACTGATTTTACTAAAGGTGAAGTGAAGGCATTTTAAAGATGTATATTTCAAACCAGTAAGGCTTATTTTAAACTGTTTGCTTGTAGCTGTTGGTGTGGCTCAGAGCGGGCTGTGTGGCGCTGACAGGATCACTGCTGGCCCACAACACGTCTGGACTTCTGAAAAACAAATCAAGAAAAAGTTCTGCTCAGGTGAAAAATGTCTGAATTCATTTACAATATAAAAAAATCCCATTGTTTTAATAATTAGGCCAGAATTTCATCTGAAAAAGTCAAAGTAGAATTCCAAGTGTGGAAGTGCAAAATAACAAGAATAATAATTATATGTAATATGTGAAGATTTAAGTCACAGTATTTTGTGTAAAAAGGTCAAAATGATGTGGATTGTAATTCAGTCTGAATAATAAAATAAAGCTGTGGTTTTACAAGAAAATGTCAAAAAACATAAAATAAAAAAAATTCACTTTTACAAAATAATACAGAAAATAAATGTGTGAAAGTCACCGTATTTTATCAGTAAAGATGTAGTTTTACAATATTTACAGAGTTGTAATTTTACAGAAAACTATTATTTTTCTAATGACTTCTTCTAATTATTAAAGTCACATTGTTAGAAAGTCAATGTGTAATTCTGCAGTTCTAAGAATTTAAAGCTTTACGGTAAAATCAAGACATTTTGATGATTTAATTTCTTTTTCTTGTAAAATGACAACTTAATCTGTTCATATTGAGAATAAGACGTTGAACCTTATTTCTATAATATGAAAAAGTTCTGACCGTTGGTACACGTCACATGCTTGCTTAAAGCTCTAACTTTAGTCAGAACATGAGAAGTCTGGACTCATCCCAGCAGTGATCCTGGTCGTCCAGCACAGACCTGCTCCTTGTAAAGAGCAGATTTTAGTTTCCTGCTGTGACCCGGTGACCAAACTGATCCTGTAGGGCTACACGACTGTACAGCACACTCTGTAGATAGAGATATATATAGGATATGGATGCACAGCGGATTATTGCCATTTAACCCACATGATGCTAAAAGTCATGCTGCTTCAGGTTGTTCATAGATGCAGGAGTCTGACATGTATGTTCTAAATGTGCCTGTATTGTTGGAAGGACAACCAGTCAGTGTGAATGAAGGAGAATGCTGAATGTGTTGAACACAAACTGCCAAAGATAGTATTGGACGAGCTCCTCCAGCAGGTAAACGACCCACCAGTGGAGCAGACGATGGAAACGCTGGTTTGAACCCGTCAGAAGTTTATTATAACTGGTGTAGTGAAGCACCAGCCCAGCTCTGTGTTGTATGATCGTCCAGGCTAAACGCGTATTTGTAATATTTTATGGCTCATCAGATGTATGAATGGATTTTTCAAAGATTTTATGACACAGAAATGTTTTATGTGATTCAGCGAAGAGAATGAAAAGAGAATGCTTTACAATGAGAATCTTTTTATATGTTATTTTTGATCAATGTCTGTAATCGAGCAGCGTGACAAAGTGATACGAACGTTCGATCGTCGCCACCAGCGGATCAAGTCTCTGTTTACTCTGAACCTAAATCCAGCTCCTCTGTCCACTGAGGAGCAGCAAAAAAGCCATTCATTCCCAGTCAGTACGAACCGGGTCGCCCTTGTTGCACAGGACATCTTTATCACATCACAGGTCTGCACGTTTTCATACGTTGAACCTGTAAGAACCAGAACTTTAGCCCAGTTCCACACTACTGACTAACCACCGGGTCGTGAGTGTCGCAGTGAGCTGCTCCACAGAGATCATCACGGCTCATTATGGGTCATCTGTCAGGTGAACACGGGGGGGTAACTAAGTGCAGGTCTGTTCCCCTGCTGGATGGAACATGTGCTGATGTTCCAGAGCTCTGCAGGCGCTCTGCTCACGGCTTCACTTCATCATGTCTGTGAAGGCACCACGTGCTCAGGCTGACTAGTGTTTAGTGTGGAAATGGGTTCAGTTCATTTCTGCCACATCGTACTTTAACAAAGGGCAGATCCAGGTCTAGGACTTATAGGATCCACGGTCATCAGAAGATCAGTCAGTCCATCAGAGTCGGTGTCATATATATTTTTTGATCTTGTCATAATATAAACTTTGTTCTTACGATCATTCAATAAACGTGTAGAATGTAAACGTTGTTGTGAGTGTGTACGTACCAATAACTGGCTTCATGGCTCCACTTCAGTCAAACTATTAAACTTATGATAATATCTGTTTAAATGCTGTGCAGGTAGTTTCATCCAGCTGTTTAGTATCAGTGCTGTAGCTACACTGTTCAGGCACAACATCAGTCAGGAGCTGCTTTAGGCTGCAGCTTCAGATTTAATTGTCTCCTGCTAACAGGAAGTTCAATCGTCTGGATTATTCTAACATAATGTTCATTACTTGAAGGGTGACAAAACAAACCATCCATCCATCATCTCTACACCTTCATCCTCACTAGGGTCATGGGGGGCGGAGCCTATCCCAGCTGACTCAGGGTGAAGGCAGGTTCACCTGGACAGGTAACCAGTCTATCACAGGGCTACACTTAGAGACAGACAACCAAGCACACTCACATTCACACCTACGGACAATTTACAATCACCAATTAACCTCAGCATGTTTCTGGACTGTGGGAGGAAGCCGGAGAACCCGGAGAGAACCCACGCTGCACGGGGAGAACATGGAGACTCCACGCAGGAAGATCCCGGGTGTCCTCACCGGGACACCAACCGGCGACCTTCTAGCTGTGAGGCCACGATGCTAACCACTGAGCCACCTGCAGCCCTTGTTTGCATCTAAACAGCCAAAAATCAAAATGACAACATGAGAACAGCGTGTAAAACATTTCTCTGGTGCTAAGCAGCCTGTAATGTAGGAATTTTGTTAGTTAAAGCTGTTAGTCTCTAAATACACATCACTTGAGCGGGCACACCTGCAGAGGAGCTCGTCTTAACCTGACAGGAGGTGTCCTCTGGTAGAGGGAGGAGAGGACATCAGACATCCTTCTCCAGGGTACCGTGGATTACTTTCTTGGACCGGTCTCAGTAACCTACATCTCTCAGTGAGGAGACGCTGCATGTCTGCCACATTTCCCACCTCAAGCTTCCCAAAGTCTTGCTGACCAACGTGTGATTAGACCTGATGGTGCATGAATGAGCTGCATGGACAAGAAGATGCTCGGTGGAGATATCTGGAGCTTCTCCCCCCATAGCTCTTGTTGAAGGTAGCCTACTATGGAGCAGCTAGATCAGAACCACACGGTGAGTTCAATCAGGAAACAGCTTCGTCTGTGTATTGTGTATGTTAAATGAATTCAGTCCCCAGTAGTGCTCCTTATACCACAGAGCGCTGCCGTTCTGAAAACTGCAGCTTTGTTATCGAGCTTTCATTTGTGTAGGTCTGTGTTGGGAAGGACAGGTGGAGCGACTGCTCATCAGGAAGTTACACACAGACTGAACACAATAAGACACCTGACAGGTCCAGTACCTGAGCAGCAGCCTGTCCTCAGGTTGTTCCTTTCCTGTGTGTGGTAATGCTGACATCTGGAGGTCACTGTGTGACATAGTCGACCAATGAAAGAGCTGAACGGGCAGAAAGCAGAAGGTAGTTTCCTGTTTCTATGAGCAGAGAGGTGCTCCTCTGGAATGAGCCTGTCTGATGACAGATGACATGCATGCTTTATATAGATGTCAGATCATTTAACGTGCTTCTTTTAAAGCTTTACCTCAACACATGATTCAGATAACGTTCATTAAATGAATACGTAAACATAGATGCTTCCAAGACGTACCTTTGGCTCTGTGATTCACAGGTAACACGTACATTTAAAGTGTGTCTGCTGGACACAGAAGACCAGCTAACTCCCTCATCTTCTCATCAGCATACATTCTAATGTTCATCAGAAACTCACACAGAGAGAAACTAAATGTGAGCTGCATCAGAATGTGCTTCTCAGACATGTTGCCCCAGTAGGTCTGCATGCAACAGCTGGATGGAAAAACAAAACAAGAACATCGTCTTCTGAGGACTTTGTGATGCCCAGTCTGTGTTCTATGCAGCTGTATGCTGGGGAGGGTAGTCAGAGCTGATGATGAGGACAGGAAAGCAGATCTGTGTCTCTAAGTGTAGCCCTGTGATAGACTGGTTACCTGTCCAGGTGAACCTGCCTTCACCCTGAGTCAGCTGGGATAGACTCCGCCCCCCATGACCCTGGTGAGGATTAAGGTGTAGAGATGATGGATGGANGAGAACCCAGAGTTAGACCTGGAGGTGCCTCCCCAGCCTTAGATCCTGCTCTGTAGTCCAGGCCTCTGCTCTCACACACCTGTTACCCTCTGGCTCACCTGCTGTGAACTGTTCTGATCTGAGAGTCCTCGTCCTGAGGGGGGCAGCGTATAACGCTATGGACCCAGTGTGTTTAGACCAGGGCTGAGACCAGGGCTGAGACCAGGACTGAGACCAGGGCTGAGACCAGGGCTGGTACACTCCCTGTGACATTATCTCAGACACACTGCTGCTGGTACAGACTTCCTGTGCGTCCCTTAAACCCTTCCCCTTACATCCAGACCGCTGTCAGCTCTCACGCTCAGGTTTTTGTGTCACAACCTGTTAAAGTTCCCCGACTAATAAAATAAAGGGTTTTAAATGTGTTCATATGAATAGAATTGACTTCTCCTTGAAGCACAGCGCCCCCTTCAGATGGGGCAACTGAAACACAAAGCCATGACTGAATGTCAGGAGTTCCACGATGCTTTTATATCAGCCAGCTGAACACTATGTTGATATGAAACTGAAGGAACTGCATGTGGGACACAGTGTTTGATGTCAGTGGCAGTGCAGTGCGCTGCACATGTGTTTCTGGGTGGTGTTGTTGCTGAGCTCCATCNCTGTGATAGACTGGTTACCTGTCCAGGTGAACCTGCCTTCACCCTGAGTCAGCTGGGATAGGCTCCGCCCCCCATGACCCTGGTGAGGATGAAGGTGTAGAGATGATGGATGGATGGACAAATGTTTGATACAGCTCGTCTGAAAAGGGCTTTGACCGTCAGTACAAACTGTACACGTGTCATGTTTCTGTCAGTTTAGGCCTTCATTCAGACTCAGGGCCCATATGGTGAACATGTTTTATAAGCTTAAAGATTTCACATCAATGCTGCTGCTGCTCCCGTCGCCGCCCACTCTCCTGTACAGGTTTTGTGACCAGGTGACCAGGTGGGACCTGGTGACACGTTTGTATTCTTTTCAACACGTCTGATCTGCTTCCAGTCACATTAACGGGTCGACACACAAGCAACAGTCATGATACGTGATGTAGGGAGACACATAACAGAGAGCTTAACACACAGTTCAGATCTATTCAGTCACATCCATGAAGTACAACTAACCAACAGGTCACTGGTCCTGAGCAGTGATTCATCAGAGAACTTATCCAGGGGCCTGATCTACGCAGCAGATTGAACAAACCCAGATGTCTGTTATCTGGCTTAACTAAACCTAACAGCTACAGGTGGTGAAGCAGTATCAGGCCCTGTTTACACGCAGCATGACAGTGACATCTCAGTACGTCTGGGCCACGAGTCACTGACCCTGGTTCACAGGAAAGAGGCCCAGCTGGCATCAGATGACCAACCCAAACATGGACAGGTGTGGGGACAGGTGTGGCAAGCCATCATCTCATGAATACAATCATTTTAAATGCATAATTCAGACTGAAAGTATCTTAAAACAGGAGAGAAACGTGTAAACCACTCAGCTGCTTGGATGGAGGTTAGTTGTTGTGGTCATGGTGACGTGTGCGATGGGTTCAGTCTCAGTCTGATGGTGAAGCACCGTCTCAGCTGCAACCACCAACATGGTGAAATGGTTCTGGGATCAAGTAAAGCACAAATATAAACACTTGATTCAAACTGATAAGCATTATTGCAGATCTTATAAGGTCACAACTCTGAGGCTTCAGTGGTTCAGTCGGTTTCTGTTTAACGATTATTTCCTTCTACAAAAACAAGGAGCTGGCTTCAGAAACGGCCTGCAGCTCTGAAACCTTCATCTTGGACCTCTGGGTGATGGATCAGAGGGCAGGGCTTTCATATGAGCTGGTTCTGTTTGCTCCAGAGCAGCTCATGTGTTCAGGANCCGACCCGCAGTTTGAGAACCACTAGTTTACACAATACCAGGAATTAGTTCTGGTGGGTCGGTACAACAACACATATAGAGTAAGGTACAAGACAAAAATATACAAATAGATTAAATAAATTTAAATAAAACTAAAAATGAAAAGTAACTAGTCGAGCAAAGCAGAAGCAAAACACTGTGAAGAATTAAAGTTAGATTTAAATAAGAGCCTCAGAACTGTGGTGTTCTTTATTTATTATTATGATTATTATTTAGTTCTGTACCTGATGTGACAGAACCACCAGCAGCTGGTTTCCTGTGGGTCCGGCTCCAGGCTGCTGCTCATGAGGCCAGTGAGGATCCGCTCGTTGCTCCGCCGCGGACTCCGGGATTCTCGTCGCCGTTAGTCGGCTGACGGGCCGCTGCGCGAGCCCGAGCTGCGTAGTTTACGTCCGTGTTATGGCGTAGCAGAGGCCCAGGTGAAAGGAAGTGGTCCCCCGTGGACGAATAGCCACCAAATCGGGACGACAGTGAATGGCAGCCAGGATATCCTGCGAACGACTTCACGTGTTTTCACTCGAGACGGTCAGCAGGACAGACCCAGCAGGTGAGGGTACCACCGGACCGCCCGGTTCGTCTTTCTCAACACTCTGCGGGTTTGCTGGCCTCGCTAGCCGTTAGCTCGCTAGCTGGCTGGCAGCCTGGCTGGCATGATGATGGTGCATGGTGGCTCTGGTGCTGCATGAGACGCTGCTCATTTCCAGAGGAGCCATGTTCCAGGTCGGCTCCATCAGTCGCTCTGCCGGGCTTTAGGCGGACACCCGCATCCATCCAGCCACACAGCCGAGCAGCTAGCTGCCCCCAGACAGCCGATCCGCTCGGTTTACCGTCTGCTAGCCGTGCTCGGTGAGTTACCGTGTTTGAACGCTCCATTGCAGTTATACACGTCGATGGTAACGCTGTGGACCACGGTAACGGTACCGGTATTGGCTCGGTTTGTTCTAAATATGTCTTAATGTCATAGTCTGAGATAAACTAGCTTACATCATTTTGCTGTCGGCTAACGTTAGCATCCGTTACACATCATCACCAGCCCTCGGGCCGAGGACCTTGAACCGCTCTCCTGCTGTTTGCTGTGGACTTTATTTAAAGCAGTAATCTCCAAATGTTTTATAACGTTGCTTAAACGTTGTGGTCGTGTTTCACCTCGAACAGTTATCTGTAAGCACCTGGCAGAAATACAGCCGTTAAAATGCTAGCCAGCTAGCATACCAACGGCTAGCTAGCTAACGCTCAGCATGGTCCCTGCTCCTAACACAGTGGTCAGGTGTCCAGCCATTTAGAGCCTGGTGGTGGCAATGTATGTAAAGCTTGTATGTGTTAGAGGAACCTGCTGATGTTCTGCTCAAACTGACATGAAGTGATTAATGCTGAGGAGGGATGTCCTCCTGTCCTGAGACCATCCAGCTCATGGCTGCTGCCCACCGGGTCGGATGCTGTGAATTAAAATATCCTGACATGTGTTAGTCTAAATATTGTTTTCTGTGTTTACACCTCACAGCTGGCAGCATCTCATCCATGTAATTATGATGGGGCATCTAGTTGTGAGCTTTAATCAATTAGGGACAACACTGAGGTCCAGGTCAGTCAGGACTAATACAGAAGAAATGTTTTTGTTATTTTGGATTTCCACATGTTCAGGTCATGTTGGGCTGCACAGTGG